>NC_048315.1:4062613-4276531 GCF_013100865.1 Trachemys scripta elegans | reverse complement strand
GGCCCGAGGGACATGGACTGGGGGTCGAGAGAGATGACAGCTCACTAGGTGTGTGATCAAGGGGGCAGGGACTGGGGGGACTCAGGGGGGGGGGGGGGTCTCTGGAGTCAGGTCCTGAGGGCTCTAAGGAGTAAGACGCAGAGGGAAAGAGTTGGAGGCTTGGGGGAAGGGTGATGTGGAAGGAGGTGAACTGAATGGACTGTGTGGGATGTGTGGGCCCTGCGCTAGGAAGATGATGGTGGACTTTGCAGCAGATGAAGGGGGCACCGAAAGGCCCTTCAACAAGTCTTTCCCCCTATTTGCAGGCTCAGCAGTAGCTCAGTGTGAGAGCCAGGGTGTGCCCCATGCAGGAGAGTCCAGGATGCAAGGGGGTGCAGGAATTGCTGCTTGGGAAGGAGAAAGGCAAGGCCAGCAGCAAGCAGCCAGGTAAGGGGATCCTAACCCCTACGCCATCCTCATCCCTACCACAGGCCACAGGCAAGAAGAAGCCACAGAAGAAGAAGAAAAAGAAAGCAGACCAGGATGACAGTAACACCAGGAGCAGCGGGCATGGCAGCAGCCCCTCCGCCTCTGATGAGACAGGTTAGCAATGCAGTGTTATAGCAATGGGTGCCAGTGGGCACAGCACCTGGAGGATGGGGGCACAGCCTGCAAGGAGTGGATGGGAGGCAGGTGTGTATGATGGAAAGCAGCTGTCACTTCTCAAAGGCCACACTGCTTCTGGCTATGGCCAGGTTGGCTTTTGCATAACATATCGCTAGCTCCAGTGGGCCCAATGCTCCAGTGCCTTGGACCATCACTTACACCAGCGCAGTCTATGGAACATGCTACCAAATGAGAATGGCAGTTTTATGCCCTTTGCCTGGTGCACATGACCAAACAAAGGGTAAGGTAGTGGAGAATCAAGTCTGTCTCCACTTTGCTGTCCCTGCTGTTAGTGAGGGAAGTGCGTTATCACCTTTAGAGTTATGGGTATAATTACTGATTGTGTGTATTGACCAGCCAGCATACGTATAGATTGCCTGCTATACCCGTGTGTGTGTGTTGGAGGGTGTGAAGCTCTGTACTTCAGAGGAACACCCTACACTCCCATGTTCATCCTTATGATTGTGTGGTACCCAATGCAAAGTTTGTCATGTCTGGTGTCTTTGGAAGGCTCATGATGCACTGAGCATTGTTGTTATAATAATGTTATAGGTTGTAATTTAATGTATATAGTTATGAGGCTGAAAATGTGTCCTCATGGCTTAAAACAAGCCCAGGCAAAACTGTCCAGGAACCGAGGGGCAGTTCAGACCTCATCAGGGCATGTATTGGACAAACCCAGCCCAGCCTCACAGGAACAAAGGACACTAGCCTAGGCAGCAACAAAGGATCTGTTGGACTCTCAAGTGAGTCACCCCCTTCCCTTTGCCATGCTCTTCCTCTCTCTTCCACCTCCATCTACAGACACCACCACACCAAGCAACTGAAGCGCTGATCAAAGGTGAAAGCCTGGCTGAAGGGCAACCAGCCAGCCTGTGGTGAAAAGCATCGAAGTTTGTGAGGGCACTGAAAGTGTTAAGAGCAGCTTAGAATGTATTTTGCTTTTATTTCATCTGACCAAATCTGACTTGTTATGCTTTGACTTATAATCACTTAAAATCTCAGCGGGCATAGCTGGACACTGCAAGACAGAGGTTCATAGGGTTGTGTCTGGGACCAGAGATATTGGCTAGTCATTCAGATGCACAATCCAAGCAGCTTACATGCCAGAGGCTGTGCGTGAACAGCCAGGAGTGGGGGTTCTCACAGCAGAGCAGGGAAGGCTGGCTCCCAGAGTAGAGGATTGGAGTGACCTAGCAGATCACCAATCCAGATAACCCTAGGGGAACGTCACAGAGCGTGGGTAATATTTTGGAATGGGTAGCTATAAATATAGAACCACACACAGTCTTGAGTTGAGATTGGCTTTATTTACCTACCTGTTCATAGTGTAGAAAACTACTATTATAGTGGGATAATTAGACATCCTTTTTCACTACTGTACAGTCATAGGTTAAAAAAAAAAAAAAAGATTAGCTGCTGTAGATCCCAGGAAATAAGTTTGGGCTTTTGGTGAGAAGGAATCTTATACATTTTAGAACCTCCACCTAGACTTATAGCCTGTTAGTACTTTTTGTTGTAGCCTTTGCTTTATGTTAAACAAATGGTTTATTGGAAGTACATGTAGCTCCCTCATGTGGACTGTAGGAGGCATAGGACATCTGTTGGAGAGTAGGTAGTTTCACAAACCTGCTACAAGATTTGAGGTAGCTGGATATATTTTTGATTTTTTTTTCCACAGAGCTAAACTACAGTTGGTTGAATGTTCAACATTTAATTGATGCGAGTCAAAATTTATCTGACCTCTAATGAACAGTATTTGGCTTGCTAATACACCAACAGAGTGAGGGTTAATTTCAAAACTTCTTAATGGGAGAGGTTTTCTTCAATCATGTAAAGAAACAGAACTATTAAAGTTATGTCAGGCATCTTATTAAAATAACATTACTAAAACATCAGGGATTTCTAAAAAATCTGACTATTCTGTGAAGTTTAAACTTTAGAAGGAAGCAGGACTAATTTATTACAATGGCAAAAGCTAGTTAGAATAACCATTGGTGGAAGCTGAGGCCTAAATGGGGCAAGACTTTAAAAAATAGCTCCAGCACAGCTTGCAAGAGACATTTTTCCTCAGTAGTATCTGTTCACTAGCCCTTTAACTGGGGAGACAAATTAAAACTGAAATTAATCCTAGTTGTAGCAGGGAAACTCTCAATCTGATTTTTTGAGGGAGGATTTATGAAAACTTTCTCTAGTTTAGGACTGTAAACTTTTTGGCACAAGGACTATCTCATTTCCCTGGTTAGCAGAGCATTAAAAGCCTGAGGTGGTATTCAACAAATGGCCACAATTTCTCATTTCAGTTTCTGCCATTCTTTTAACTCAAATGTGTAACATTCACATTGGAAAAAAACACAATACTAAAGTGCACACAACTACTTTACAAAACGCAATAGTCACACTGGTCCAATGGGCATGATGCTGGTATCAAAGTGTTATGAGTATGTTAAAAGTTCTGCTTACGTACATTTTATATGAGTACAGTAGTTCTATAAATGGTGTCAGTCATTGAGCTAAATACATATTTCCCCTCAACAACGAGCTCTTATGTGATTGATATTTTGTTAACAAATCTGGTTTCTTGGCAGTGAGTCTGTGCTATGTTTAATGATTTTTTATCTGTATCTTTCTCATCACCTTGTGAACAGTAAAGCCCAGGTGACAGTGATGCCGTATAAGCTCTCGGTTAATATTATTTCTCATTTCACCAGATAAACATCACAGCAAAAGCAGGAAGCATCAGACCCTCTCTGCTCAGTTACTTGAAATACTAAGCGTCAGGAAGGATCCTGACCTAGCACAAAATGCTGTCAAGGGGATTCACATTGATGCAGAAATAAATAAGTTTTTATTATCAGCTTCCAATACTTCAGGCTCTACCCAAACAGAGCAGGACATTTCTGATCAGATCAATGAAAGCCTTCGGTGGGATGGGATTCTTGAAGATCCTGCTGCTGAGGAAGAAAGGCTGCGTATCTATAAACTGAACAGAAGGAAACGCTACGGGTTATATGTCCAGCAACAGCTACCCACAGAGCCATGTTTGACTCTGAAGCATTTCCCATTACTTCAAACCAAAGATCCATACACAAACAGTGTTCAGACAATATGTCAGGAGGATCGCTCCAGTCCTTATTTTCAGGAAAATAAAGAAGAGGTCCTGAATGCTGAGCTAGCTACTAAAGTGTCTGAACTGCAACCAGCAGCATTACCAAATATTTCTCAGGAAGTTGTGTAAACCAGTATTGTTCTCTATTTTATATCTGTATTTAAAACAGTAACGGCAACAAAACCGTCACTTTGAAACTTTGTATATACCTTTGTTCACAGCAATGTTGTTAGTGGGATTTATTCCCCATACTAACAGGGTATTCCATTTACTTCTGCCAGACCTGTTATAAAACTCTACATGGAAAGTGGACAATAAAACAATTATTTTGATGGTTTTATTAAAAGGTTCTCTACATCCTACTACTCTGCCCTCAAGTACCCTCTTACTGCTCAGACGTTATTCATAAATAGCAGTGTCTTACTGGATTATCTCAGTGCTTTTCAAACACGAATGCATTAAGCCTCACAGTACCTCTGTGAAGTGGGCAGATGTTAGCCCATGTTGCAGATGGGGAAATTGAGGCAGTAAGTAGCTAAGTGATTTGATACTGTGCATAGAGACTAGAGTAAGTGATATGCAGATAGGCTTGCCTAAGGTCAGATGCATTGCAGAATCAGGATTAAAATCCAGGTCTCAGTGCCTGGCTTGCTCTTATGGCAATCTTGCTAGACAATACTACTTTCTTCTGTTACAAAAACTTATTGTATTGCTCCCTGAACTCGGAGATTTAAATCAGAAACAAAGTGCACTAAATTGAAAAGTGCCCTTTTCTCAAGTGACAGGATTGTCCTTGTCAATACCGTGATTGCTGCAGCAACATGGCTCTGGGTGTCTTCTGCATCGGTGGCCAAAATTAACAAAACAAAACAAAAAAATCATTAGTCTTTCACTTAATAGGCTTCCCCGCCCATTCCATCAGCCTTTCAGATGCCCTTGCTTTTCATCACACACACAGTAATGTCTTTCATACGACTTCCTCAGAATACTTTTACAATATTAGAATATTAAAAAATAGCCAAGGGCAGACAAAAGGAGATGTTTTGGGGAAAAAAAGACCATGCATCTGAAAGAAGAGAGATAATAAGTTCTCGTAACTTCCCTCTACCTGCTCGGAAATATGTTCCTTTGATTTAAAAATACTTCTTAAACGCTATTTGAATGCACTGGTCTTTTCTAACAACTATTGTCTTATATGCATAGGACTCCTCTGTTTTCTTTAATATTTTATCACTGAATGATCCTCTAATCCTATTGCCTTTAATTGGCTGCATAATGCCACTGGCACTTTTGCAATGGCAGGTTGGTTCTTTATAAATATATTCTGTTTCAAGACTCACTAGATTCCAACAATGTCATTACTTGAAAACCAAGCGCTTATGCAAAGGGGTGGGCAAATGAGCAGCGAAAAAAGTACACAAAAAACTCTATTATGAATTAAAGAATTGGTATTCTGTTGCATCAATTCCTACCCTTCTATCGATATTTAAAAAAAAAAAAATCCACAAGCCTGGAAAGTCAGAAGCATTTAACAAGACAGTAGGCATCCAGACACATAAGTTAGAGTTCTCTGACAAGAACAGCTTGTCACAAATCAATTTTTTTTTAAATATAGAATACATTCCAATAACTTTTTATATACTATGCCCATCAGAGCACCTGGACTATCCCCACCCCCATTTAAAAAAAAATCCACAATCAAAAGAGTTTTGTCTGTTTAAATACTCAGTTCATTTGAAAACAACAACTGCTTTGTTTGCAATATGTGGCAAAATACATATCAGAAACCAGAACTAGCTCCTTAGGAATAAAATGGTACCAGATGTGAAATACATGCTGTGGGGAGAATTTCCAATTGTCTTAAAAGAACATCTTCAAGTGTCTTACTAAACTCATGAAGCCATAGCATTTGTATTATATTTGTATAGGCAATTTTATACTTGATATGGCTTAGAGAATTTAGCAACAATCAAGTCTGATAAAAGAAACAGGATCTAAGATCAGCTGAATATATTAAGTCTTTAGTTCTAAGTAAATCGTGTAATAAATGATATCTAACTCTTCCACACCGTACTTACCCACTAATTTCAGTAATAACTCCCAGCCAGCCAGAGTTAATGCAGTAGAGATGAACCAGCCATTTGTGACTCTAGTTCGCATTCAAGACCCATCAACAACCAATAAGGCTTCAGTTAAAAAGAGACTTCCCTACAATTATGGTTTTCATATAATTTATTACTAGTTAAATGAGATAAAGCAAATTAAAACTTTGTTGTTTTTTTTTGGGGGGGGGGGGGAAATCATGTCACAGACAGCAGAATGTATTGGATCTTGCACAGTGAGAACCAAGGTGTTGCAATATAGTAATCTGAATTTTTTAAAAAGCATCTTCCATCAGTTACCATCTTTTTAAAGAGGAACATCAATAAATCTGTGTTTTTAAAGCATGTGTTGTGTCAAACCATAGTGTAAGTGTTATTTCTAATTTAACTTGGAACAGGTCATGGTTACAATTTTAAAATAAAACTTCTCTCCAAAATCTTGTAATGGATTCAGGGGAACAGTGATGTGGAGTAAACCAGGCATCCATTCTAGTCCAGTATCCTGTCTCCTACAGTGGCAGGAGGAAAGTACAAGTTAGCAATAATGGAATAACCTGTCCAACAGAGAAGTTATGTTTGAAACCCCTACACACAGAGGTTGGCTTGTGCCCTGTCATGACTGCACTTTTGGCAAACACTTAAGGAATGGTCTTAGTGGGAATGTAATTAGCATTTCTTAAATAGTACAGACTAGATTCAGTGCATTTGGTACTAGGCTATCCTAGTCATGTTGGTAGTTCTGGCCCTGATTCACACCCCATGCAGTTCCAATAGCTTCAGTGGGGTCAAAGGTCTGGTCAGAATCCCTGTACCCATAGTCTCTTATGGGGATGGCTATTTAAATTCAGCATTCCAAGTCTCCCTTGGAAATGTTTTAGGGCAGGAAACAAGGTTTAAAGAAACAACTGATTCAAGGGAATCAATAGGCAAAACAAAAAAACCCAACAAATCCCCTCTTCCATTGCACTTTCAGTCTCTTGAATCATTTCAGCTCACATTAGTAGCACACTGCAGAATATACCTCTGCACATGCCATTTGTAAAACTGCAGGATCTATCTTACTGCAGCCCCAATAATAATCTCCAGCCAGCACACATTCTGCATTCCTTGCTCTCTACTGATGACATTTTCCCTTGTCCCGATGCCCTACAGAAGTCCCCTTTTGAGAGGTGGTCTTGGGTTGTTGCTCTAAAGAGGGATGAATTTTGCCCCATCTGAGTTGGGGGAGATATATCAAAAAAAGACATGAGCCGGCTTCTGTGGAACATCCACAATATCACTACTACACCAACAAAGAGTACAAGCCACATCTTCGAAAGCATGCACTTTCCATGCTGCTCTCCTCTCTTTCAACAAAGATACAACGATTTTGGAGATTTAGAAAGCCACACCTTCTGTTTGGTCAAAGTGCATGAAAGTGTGACAAAGACAATGTTAAGGTGCAGGTTATTCTGAAGTGATTATTCTCACCACCTCTCTCCTGCCCACTCCCCAACCCTCAGTGATCTCCAGCTGAAATGCACTCTGATGTGTTACTGCAGGGCTGCTCAGGACGCTGCTGGGTATGGAAGACCTTCCTTGCCCCAGTGAAATCATCAACACCATCAGATCGAAAAACTGAGACAGAATAATGATCTTTGTGAAGTGCAACAGGGAAAGCACAGGCATGGCGGTGGATCTAGCCAGTTGACAATTTTGCATTCCCTTTGTCGCAATCAATGCCTTTCTTGGCAAGTCACTCCCACGTACCCTAGGTGATGCTGCTGGATTCCCAGGTTTCTACTTCCACTTTATGACCTCCACACTGTGGATTTCCTAACATTCTCCCACTGTTGTAGCTCCACTTGAGTGAGAAACAGTGCCAGCATTAGCACATACCAGATACTAGCGGTTTGACACTAGCGGATGTCTACACTTGGCTTTCCAAAATTCATCACCCCATAGAGATAATTTTCTGCATAATATTTTTCACAAGTTACAGTACAGTGCCTGCAAATTCTAGTATCTGCTGCACTGACAAATAGTTGCACAAGTTTGAGGCTGGGTTAACTAACTGAGAAGTACACAAGATGTTCTGTAAGATTAGGGGACCCGGAAGAAAGATAACCCAGTTCCTTCTATGCCGATTGCCTACAGCTACCCAAATGCAATTTAACTCTTGCTCTAATCAAAACTTTTTCCACACACACCCCACCCCTTAAAGGAAACATCTTTAAAAACAGGCATGAATGCGATTAAAAAACATCTGCTTAAATATAAAATTGTGGATTTCCCATCCGCTAGCCTATGCCAAAGGATATCAGCACTTTCTGCTTTACCAGGGTCCTGTGACCAAAGCTGAAATTAATTATGGCTGTTTACAAGTGGCTGAATTATCTGCTAAATTTTCTGCAGCAAGAGAATTGTCATTGGTTTTACACATCAGCATGAAGATCATGTACATTTTTCCACTGTCCCAGACGCTCCCTTATCTGTGAAAGAGCAATTAACTTTTCCTCTTTGGAAACATTTCCCTTATTTTCACCCGATTACTGCAACGTGGGAACAGGGGAGGGAATCAGCAGCTCTAAAGGAGGATAAACTGGTATCTCGAAAAGCTAAATTCCCATAGAAAATTAAATGCAGGCCATTTTGACGCTTAAAGCTGAATTTATGAGCTGGGTCAGAGGTAGCGACAGGTAAGGTTCCCTTAGAGTGACTGGGCAATTAGGTTTTTTTACCCACTTTAGCTAGTGGAGAGTTAGTACAGTACAGTAGAAAGGAACTAGGATGGATCATAGCAAGAGAGACAGGTGTCAGTCAGCAGCCATCCAGGAGGTAATCATTCCCAGGGTATTCTGCAGACTCCAGCTCTATGCTGGACAAGAACCGCCGCATGGACTTCCTGCAGTTGTAATCCAGAGTGGTGGTGTACACAGTTTTGGTGTGCTTTGGGTAAACAATGGTGGTGCTGGCGAAACGCAGGGGCTTGTTCCGAGGCTCAAAGTGGACCTCGGCTTTGTAACTGCGCCATGTGCAATCAGGGATGCAGACGACCGTTTGGCTGCACGAGGAAATGCCTAACCCCACAGGCATATAGACATCATCGATGAAGTGCTTCTCTGAGTCATACTTCACCGAGGAGGTGTACCTGAAACACACAAGAGAGACCCTAGTGTGAATCTCACTTCGCTCTAGCGGCCAGTGCTCACTGGGAGATGTAGCTAGCCAAAGACACTATGGGAGGCAAGATGATCTCCTAGCTAGGGCACAAGGGGTTCCATTCCCAGCCATATGACCTTGGGCTAGCCACTTCCTCTCTCTGGGCCTCAGTTTCCTCATCTGTAAAATGGGGCTGACAATCCTGATCTCCTTTGTCAAGTGCTTTGAGATCCATGGATGAGAAGTGCTGGATAAACACTAGGATTCCTAGTCCAAAGCTTTTTTTATTTAAAATATATATTTTCCCACTGATCTCTCTCTTTCCATTTAGGGGTAGAGGAAAACCACCTTCTGCTTGTAGCACGTCTGGCGTTTTCATTGTTTGTCCAAGCACAAGCTCTAGGCAGGATCTCCTTTTCTATTGGAATTTCCAGAAATGCCATCAGTTTAACCATCTTCTTAGCCTGGTGGGGCCTAAACAACCCTTTTCAGACTCTGGCAGCCCAACCAGGCACCTAGATCCATTTAGACTCCCTGTGGCCTGATTTTCATAGCTGTCGACCCCTTGCAGCTCCCATGGAAGCAGATGCTGTTTTCTGTATTCTTATCCATCAAGGGTCCTATGGGAGTTCTTTATCCTTCCCCATCCTTGGGGTCATCAGCCAAGGCAAATACAATTATACCCACTTGTTTCCATGAGAAAAACCACCATGGACTCGACTGGCCGAAAAATAATACAATTAGTGTATTGAGCATTTCTGATATGAAAATTAATATCAAGAATGTCTGGGTTTGTAATATGAGATGGGACTGGAAGCCTGTGTGCACCGAAAAAGATTTTCCCTCTCAGCTTCACGCCGGGCCTGATCCTGCATGGTACCAAGCGTCAATTCCAACCTCAGGATTGGGTCCTTTGTCAACACTAGTGAAAATTTTTTAAATCCTCCTATCTATCAGAGTGCTGTTTGATCAATATGATTGTTCTACTTATGCCTATAGAAAGGGAAACTTTGTTCCTTTTTACTGCAAAATTATGTCCAGAGGAATAATTCACATACTATGAACTGAGGCAGTGTATTAAAAAAATTCCACATCTCGAAATATTAGCTTTTCCCTCCAGTTCACAGGATTACCTCTTGCTGATAAGATAGAACCTTCTACTATAAAACCATCAGCTTAAGAAAGTGGAATTCCTTTCCGCTAATAAAACAACCCTTTAGAAAGCTACTCCCTTTGAAGATCTTTGCTCGTGATTACCTTTCAAGTTATTAAACAGAACCCAAGATTTAGCAGCTGTATAATGAACTAAGAAGCATAATAAAGAGACAGGGGAAGCCTTCCCTTGAAAATTCTTCTTCGGGGTGGTTAAAGGAGACAGAACACTCCTTTGCAAAGGGCTGGGTGAAGGCATAAGTGGAGGAATGTACTGGCTGGGTGGAACTATACAGTCCTACAAATAACTGAGCTTGCATCGAAGGCACACATTGATAAATCCTATTGCTCCTTTGCACAGTAACTGTTAAATCTTTACTGCGTCCTATGCCCCTGGGAAGGGGAAGTTTAAACACTAACTGATTGTAATGCTATATTTACCTTATTTCCTTTGGTGGCAGAGGGTCAAACTCAACTCCTTCGCCAAAGGATAAAGCGCATAACCTCGCAGGGCAGCTGGAGAGCAGTGGGTTGGGAGAGAACACAGCATTCTGCAAAAGTGCAAAGAGAGTCCCTTTAATATAGCAATTCAGTACAATCCCAGGAGGGGATGGATGTTTAGTCACCTCCTATGTCAAGGATAAAGTTAACATTACCCAAAACAGACTTATCTGTAAATGACTGACAGTTCCATTGACTTCCACGGAGACCCACGGATTTACACAATAGGTGTGCCTGGTACTTCGGGGGCCTTCATACAGAAAAGGTCCTTCCCCACCGCGAGGGGCTGGAGTCAGTACATCCTCCAGGGGTAGCATGGTGTCATGTAAACTGCCTGCTACGGGGATTTATGTTTGGGTTTATCATCATTAATATTTTGCAAAGTGTGTATGAAACCTCTCAACACAGGATTCATCGGTCAATTATATACATCAATTGCAAGAGAAACCTTCACAGGTTATTAAGTTCCATGAACTTCCGAACAGCCTTCCCGGCTCCCTATTTCCCAAGCTCAGCTGCATCCAGTATGTACATGCGCTGCAGGAAGGGGGGAACTTTCTAGCTTGGGGTTTCTCCAGGAATGGAGAAGTCCACCGTCTCCTCTCTTACAGCACCATATGGACTGTGAGGCGCTTTCCCTGCTGCCAAGGCGCCCCAGCTGGGAAGGAGGAGGAGAATGGTCTGCGTGCTGAGGCTAGCACAGCACCTCCAAGCAGACGAATTCTGCTTTTCCTGAATACAGCTTTGGGAATGCTCCTTTAAGACCCCTGGATGTTACGAGAATCTTATGGTTCAATCTTTGGCATTTCTAAGCTGTTCTCCCTTTTCCCTGCATTATCTTAACAAACACATCTTTGATCTAGATGAGCCAGTGAGGTGTCCGGTATCTACAATAAAAGGCCTGGTTTTCAGAGGTAATGAGCACCCCAAACTCCAAGTGAAATTAGCGAACGATGCAGGTACTCAGCACCTTTGAAAAAAAATCAGACCCCAGAATTCACCCCTGGCCCCCTATACCTTAGGAGCCAGTTTGTGGCTTTCACTTCGGCAAGATCTGAGTGTGCGACAGACCTTTAAAAAGGCCTGGTGGAAAGTGACTCCAGACAGTCTGTGTGCAAGAGTGACAGGCTGTATGGAATTCTTGTCACAGGCAGAAAGCTGGGAGGTGTTGTAAATGAATAACTCAGTTTCATGATTCTACAATTCCGCCACCAGCCACTGGTACTGATGTCTGTACTGCCATCATGCCAAGAGGGTGCTGGGCACTTTGTGGGTACAGCCCCTGCACAGATAAATTAAACAGTAAAGCAGCAGCAGTACTGGGTGAAGGGGTCACTTGTTTTCGACTTCTCTCTTGTCTAGATGCATTCTTCCAGGTGAAAATCTGTACCAGTTCTAACTGCCACTCTGCTGCGACTGGGTTTTTAAACGCATGCTCAGGGCTTGGATGGATGCCTTCTGGTGTGACTTGAGACCAAAATCTAAATAAAAAGAGTCTATCGCCAGCTAAACAACCCAGCCTTTCCTTTCCAGTATATTCCTGGCAGGCACACCACCTTAACCCCCTGCCCTCTGGCTTCGGGATTGTTACCAAAAGATGCGCAAACAGTTCTGCGGAGAGGAGCTGACTGTCATCAAAGGGATCAAGCTTTCGCAGCTGCTGCGCCTCTAGCCAGCGGGGCTGGAACGCTGCGGGAGAGAACCGGCCGAGGGCATCTCTGCACACCACAAGCGGACGAGAAACACCGGCGGATTTGTGAGCTCGACTGTGCTCCTGTCTACTCCGCCGAGCAGGAGAGCCAAAGCATTGCATCACGCTGCAGGCAGGAGCCGCATCTTTGCAGAGAGGGGACAGGCGGAGGGTGACGCTGCTGATCACCAGAGCCCTCACCCACATTCGGTCACACCGGGAGGTGCAGCCACTGCTGAGGGGGAACCAGGGACGAGCCCTGCTGGGGACGCACGATCATCGGGAAGGAAAAACTTTCACAGCCTGAACCCAGCGCCCCCAGCACAACCCCGGGCATGCACCAATACGCCCCTGTGCCCCTCGGCTACCCCTAGCAGAGATGCATGCCCGGACACCCCCGGGTCCCGCTGCCCCGCGCATGCATCCATACAGCCCCCTGGCAGCCCCGGGTCCCGCTGCCCCGCGCATGCATCCATACACCCCCCTGGCAGCCCCGGACACTGCCGGGTCCTGCTGTCCCGTGCATACGCCCCCAACTCCGCTGCACGCCCAGCGCCCTGAGCGGCGCTGCCCCGGCCCGTGCACGACTCACCGGCGGCGCCTGGCCCGCGGCGTCCGGCTCGGGCAGCCCGGGGGGCGCAGCGCGCTCGGGGCCGGCGGCCAGCAGCCAGTGGCTGGGGCTGGGCGGCAGGCCGGAGTCGGGGCTGTCCAGCACCCGCTCGCCGCGCCGCTTCCTGTCCAGCGGCTCGGGCCCCTCGGGCAGCGCCAGCGTCCCCACCATGGCCCGGCCCGGCAGCACTGGCCGCGCTCCCGGCCCGCCGGCTCCTGGGCAGCAGGGCCCGCCCCCGGCCGCGGGGATTGGAGCGGGCGGGGCCCCGGCGTCCCACCCCCCCGCTCCGCCCCGCTGCACAGAGGGGACGCGGCTCCCTGCTCGGGCCCGGGGGAACCAGCCTGCGAAGGGGGGACCCTGCCCCTCTGAAATCCCCAGACGCTGAACGCAGCCTCCAGCACACAGGGGCCGGGGGGTTCAGACCCAGCCCCGCGGTTCGGATGGTGTCTGTCCCACAGCGAGCCTGCTTCCCCCGGGCTTTACAGGGCTCCGGTGCAGCACAGGGCGAGACAAAAATGCCAGTTGTTGATGTGGCCCTATGACGGGTTAAACAGCGCTCTCCCTTCTCCAGCGCCTTGCAGGTCAGGCTCTCAGAGCAGGTCACTCACCACAGCCCCGGTGGGGCAAGGAAGTAGCATCACCCCCCTTTCACAGGTGGGGAAACAGAGGCACAGAAAGGCAGAGTCACTTGCCCTAGGTTACCCAACAGACCCGTGGCCGAGACTCCTGCAGCACCCACATCGCCTCTGTCCCACTCCAGCTGAGCTGAGACACCACGCTGCTCTGGGACTCTCACATTGTTATAGGGTATTAAGTTTGCAGGGAATTCTGCTTGGCTGGATTTTAGGAAGAAGGGGTGAAACCCTGGCCTCACTGAAGTCAATGGCAAAACTTCTAGTGACTTCAGCAGAGCCAGAATTTCACCCAGGGCATCTCCACACACCACTCACTGGGTCAGTACTTCTGCAGAGCTGGGCTGAGAGAGACAGCAAATCTGCACAATAGGGGAAGTAGGGATCCTGGGCTGATGCAGCTACCTGTCAGTACCATTCCCTGAGTCTGTCCTGGCTTTTGTTATGAAGAGGAGTAAGATCTAATGCTGTTCCACCCTGTCTACAGAGGCCAAGCAGCCAGAGTCACAGCCCTGCCCAGCCTTCCAGAGCTTGACACTACCCCTTCTCCCTGCCTGCATGAAGGTACTGTTAATCCAGGGGGGTATTTATCTGCCTGCGGTCTCCCTCAGAGGAGGAAACAAATGGATTTTCCTACACTGGCCTACTGGGGACCCAAAGGGCTGGTAGCCCCTACTTCACTGCAGTCACATTCCAGCAGCCAGCACTCCCTGCCCCAGCGGTTTCAAATTGGGCCAAAGGTAACCCTGATAATTTATGCTGTAAACATCTTCACGTCTCCTCATTTAACAGCCAAATTCACTCCTATGCAGTCCCACTCTGCATGACTGTACATCCTGCGCACCCCAAGAGAGGGCTGAGTCACAGTTTTAAACCCAGGCGTGACACCCTTCCACATTGTCCCCGTTCAAAGTCACTCCCCTGATTTTATCAGCTTGGAAGTGGGTTTAGTTATTAATGCAAACAGCCGAGCACTCGTTTGGCCATATATTTCAGATCTTGTGACTCCAGGGGAGCAGCCTATTTACTGAGACCATGTGCAAGTATGAAATATAACTGCCAAGGTATTATTTATCTTTGGTGTCACCGCATTTTTTAAACTCATAAAGGCAGATCGTAAAACAGAGGCCTGGTCCCTAGCTAGGGCGTGTGTACACTGTACTCCAGAGGTGGTCTGAAGACAGGGCTGCTGCCCTAGACCCTCCTTCCCGCTTTAAACAGCTTACATTCACCCTGGAGAAAATCTCAATGACCACACTGGAAACATGAAAAACGCAGCCACATGGAAACATGAAACCACCCAGCCAAGGTAGTTCAGAGCAGCAAACCCGGAGCTAGGTTTACATTTTCCCTGCCCTAGCACACACGGGAGGAGTTCTAAGAAGCCCCTCTTCAAACTGATTGCAGTGTAATGGTTGAAGTCAGCGCTTTCTAAGCGCCCAATTGTCACTGCTTGGGAGGGACGGAGGAAAATATCGCTCTGCTGTTACTCTAAACTAGAGCTGCCGGGGGAAAGGTCTGGCTACGTAATTCAATCAGCGCCCAGGGGGTCGGGGGGGGGAGGGGAGGGGTGTTTATAAGGAGTCAAGTGGATACGATTTCCTTTAATTTCAGCAATCTCCGAGATCCTCTGGCAATTTCCCTGTTTTTATTCAGAGCAGCCAGCAGTGCGCATTCCCAGAGCCTAAAACCTGAGCTCCTTATTCAGGCTGCTATCCTGCAAACTCTTCTGCACGTGCTTAACTTTACTCGGGCGAGTAGTCCCACTGGAGTCACACGCGTGACGTTAGGCACATGTGTGAAGGGTGTGTGGGACCACGGCCCAGTAGGGCTTTGCCGGCACACAGAAGTTGCACCAGTTTACCTTAGATTATGTCTACACTACAGGAGCAGAGCTCCAGTGCTGCACCAGCGCAATAGCGTAGATGCTTCCTACACTGACAGAAGTATTTTTTCTCTCAGTGTAGTTAACCTGCCTCTCTTGGAGAAGGTAGCTAGGTCAATGGAATCCTTCCACATACAGCGGAGCGTTAGGTCGACCTAACGATGGAGCTCAGGGTGTGAAAATTTCACAAGCCCTGAGTGACACAACTAGGTCGACCTAAGTTTTAGGTGTAGGCCAGGCCTTAAAGGGGCTATTTTAAAATGATTTAGTTAATCTGGTGCTAACTCCTTTGTGGGCACACTTACATTGTCTTAAATACATTTTGTCTAGCAGCTTAAATTTACAAGGGCAGGCTAAACTGATATAAACCAGGTTTAAACTGATATGAGAAACTACACCAAAGTTGCACTAATTCAGTTTAAAGGCATGCTTTTCATTAAAGCGACGCAACTTTGTGTGTAGGCCACAGTACTTTCCAAGGCATACTTACCCTTACAATGTTGTCCTATATAAATAGCACTTGTCCGGTTAATTGGATTTCTAAATGGCCTCTGCTACAGAGGCACAGTTGATGGGGGTGCAGGGGACAGAGGAGCGGAGGGAAAGGTCTCCAGACTCCTGTAGTGCTAGGAAGGCTAATGGAATGGCTTTCGGAAAATCCTAATTGAATAATCATGCCGCATCATCAGATTTGATGGGGGAAGACTCCTCTAGGGGAAAGAAAGGTTTGCTGGCAGCCAAAGCAAACACGTTGCTGTACAGTAACACACAATCTAGCCTGACGGGCCCAGCACAAGTGAACCCGAACCCTTCAAAAGAATTCCTCCCCTACCCCCAAATTAAAAGCAGAACAGAGCCTTCAGCCAGAGGCGTCTGTGGTTTGCAGCTATGTACTGCTGGGAACTCCGGATACTTCCTTAAGGAATTTACATTCCTTTGAAGAAATGCTATTAGGTTGTTTGTCTTCACTGAAAAATGTGGATTTAAAAAAGTACATTAAAAACCTGATTCAAATCAATGGAGTCAGAGTAAAAGTGCTGGACAGGTGGTTTGTTGCTTTTGTTTTAAATACACCCAAGGCCGGACATTTTGGTCTCTCTAACAATGGGAAAGCAGATCACCTTTTACTTCCAAATCTCCCATCAAAAACCCTTTATGAAATGAGAGGCCCAAAAAGGTTCAAGAAGCCATTTCCAAGCTAACATGATTAGTATTTCAGAGCTGCTGCCAAGCTTCTCAGATCAGAGGACACTCAGCTGATAATGTAGCTAGAGAAATTTAATGGGGTGGGGTGGGGAGAAGCTAGATTTCCACTATCAAGAAGTCTGAATTTACAGCATGCTAAAACTGCCAAGAGATGACTGATTTATCTCATTTAGAACTTTGGTCCATTCAGTAGAGGCCAATACTTCCATAAAGAGCTAAACTGGAGATGAGGCAGGAGCACACTGGATTGCTCCTTTCTGTACATCTGTAGTAAAAGCACCAGTGTCATTGTCCCAAGAGCCCGTCACTCCTTGCAGAAAGCCAAAGAGTTCAGTGTCCTGTGTTTATTGCCTTCTCTTTACTGAAGTCCGGTAAATCAAATGCTAAACCTGCTTTGACAGCCTGGAGCAAGAGTCTCATGTTCACATTGCACGTTTTACCCTGAAGGATCCCAAAGCGCTTCTACAAGCTGCATTGGGGGACCGTTCACATACCACTGAAATGTGGCAACTGTTCGACAGTGCACAGCAATGTTACGCACTAACTTAGAACAGAAGGTAAAGAACATCAAACCCAGCTGACAATGCAAGTTAAAGAACCCTCTCTTATGAAAAGTGTCACGGGAACTTTAATCACCACAAGTCACCAGGGTTCTAGGTTTTACCGCTCATCTGAAAGACACCCAAGTGCTATATGGGGGTCTGGATTCAGGACTGACTCAGAGCACATCTCCTGAATCATTATCCCCTCCTTCATCAAGTGCTTTCGTGTTCTTTGAATGTTTCCCATCCAAGTGCTGACCCAGCCCAGCACGGAGAGCTGATGGGAGACAGCACCAAGTTACTGTTCAACTTCAACCAAAGAGGAAGAGGTTCGTGAGACCGTAGGTGCAGTAAGCAATTCCAGTGTGTGTCACAAACGCTCCTGTTACTCCATGTAAGATGGGAGGGACATTATTTTCAAAAGAGACTAGTGATTTTAGATGCCCATTGTGAGATCCCTTAAAGGAGCCCACGCTCCTAGCCCCTCCTGAAAGCCTGACCCCTTTAAAACATCTCAAGGTGGGCACCCAAAATCACTAGTCTCTTTTGAAAATGCTTGCCAGTGTGTGTAAGTAACAGCTTGTTTGTCCATCTCATTTACTTCCTCTAATGCCCACATGCATCCAGGATACAAGTAACTTATCAGGACCCTTGTTCCATAGGGGACTTTCCACACAGGCCAGCTTTCTGAGCTTAATCAGTAATCACACAATAGGTCAAGATTTTTGTACCTTTGCTTCCCCATCTGTAAAATGGACATAACATTCACCTACCTCAAACAGGTGCTTGGGAAGCTCAGTTAACATTTGTAAAGTGCTTTGTAGGTGCTAAGCGTTATCAGCAGGCAGGAAACTGAGCTCTGTTGGCTGAAAATAAGCAAAGGGTTTGGTGAGATTAACAGAAATGTTTGCTGTATTTTCCATTTCACTATTTCCTACCCTGAATTATAATTGCTGCTCCTTTTATTAACTGTGTCCTCCTGGGGGCTCCAGAAGAAAAGATCCCCAAGAAAGTGACCCTTTTAACAAGGTCACGAGGTTCACAACCTTCTGCTGAGAGCCTACGAGGTGACCCAGTGCAAGAGCATCTCAACACAAGACAAGACAGAGTCAGAACATTGAACCAGTCCACGTCCTCTCGTGCTGTAACTGAACTCAGTAACAGATTCATCAGTTTCATCGTAGATCACTTTGCAGGGTTAGAAAATGGGTTTCATGGTGGTTTAGACAGAACAAAATCAACACAAACAGGAACGGAATTTCTTATTTGCAGCCTGATGAGCTAACAAACCAACCAACAGAACACTATAACATTCATCTGTTACTACCTGAATTTGGGTGAGCCTGTCTTGGAAAATATATAATATCTATACCGGGAGGATTGCTACTGACGTTCCACAGTGGATGCTTTCATTAATACAAGCCAAATGGCTACCACAACATAACTATTGCACACACAACTACATACAAAGAACATTATTAAGGTTGAAAAGTCAAGAACTCAAAAGTTAGGAAATGCCAGAATAAAGGTTGTCTGTGGGGAAAATAGTAAGTGATCATGGAATTTAAGATCGTATCATATTGCATACACACAAGGGTGCTGAATTAAGGTTGCACAGAAAAAAAATTAGTTCTGGCATTTCTTAACTTTAAGGTTGCAAAGTCAAGCACTCAAATGTTATTTTAACATAGTTTTTTGGTGTGTAATTTCCTAGATTTTTAAAAAAAGCAAACTGAAGAAACAGAAAATCCATTATGTAGCATTATATCAACACCACATGGGTCATCAGTAAGGTTGGAACCTTCAGATCCACCTCACAGAGCTAATGGAGTAACTACTAGCAGTGGTAGGTTGTCATCCTTTATTGGGAACAGCACTAGAGAGACACAGGACACTTTGCTGGGTTTCATAGACATTCACTGAAAACAGAGCAATGGTGAGACAGACACCAGGCATGGAAAATTTCAGCCCAAACAGTTAGGATTTGGCAGAGGTATAAGGAATAGAAAACAGGATCTTATAATGGGAAGTGTCAGGCAACCTTAATTATAGCCAATAGGTGGTGCTACCAGCCCCACCTATACCAACTCACACACAGAGGAATGTGTTTTGTTCAAACAACTTGTGACATAGCCGGAAATAAAACATTTCAGTTCATTTAAGTATAGCATGTTAAAGAGCCAACCTGTCTTAAATTGCCTGTTGATGGGAAAACCTCTGTTACCACTCCCAACCTGCAGTCAGGAGAAACTCACTATGACTCACATGATATAACACAGAGAGTCACATTCATCACTGCAAATTTGGTGAAAGAGGTGGATTAACATGCACATTTCTGCCTGATCACTTGATGGAGGAAGGGCAAGGGGAAACATATTGGAGAGAGAAATGAACCACTGACTCTCAGAGCAAAAGAAGTGGACTAAAATAAAATAATATCTATTGTATTCTAAAAGTCACTGACTTTTCATTATTAATAGAGGAAACAGAAGGTACCCAGAGAAGTCTTTTCTGGAAGGTAAGCAGTAGAGACATTACTAATCATCATCTAATTATTGACTAACACAAGATTAACTTTCCTGGACTGCCTCCCACCTGGGCTGGGTAGGGAAGAATCCCATTGGCTCTGCTGCTACTAATACAAATGCTGTCTGCGAAAGGTCACTTTGCTGGAGCCATAGAAATCTGCAAGGTGGAAAGATAACAAGAGGGAAACCCCGTCTGCTAAGAGAGGGGAAGAAATGAGATACAGAAAGGTTTGTAAAAGTTTACAAGGCCAGCACGTGTTGTATTATACCATGAGCACCACGCAAGAGGATTTTAAAACACATCAGGTAACACTCGGTGGTGAATACAAAGACAGGGATATAATTCTTCCACAAGCAAACGCCCTCAGGACAAAGGCTGCATTCTGTGCAGTGCAGGTGTGTGTATGGGCACGTGTACACACAGCTTTCAGATTCCCTCCCTCCAAATGCAAATCGGACCCAGTTTGTTCTCTATAAATTGCTTCAAAACACAGGCTAGAAGAGGGTCATTAGTAATGATTTAATTAGCTTTAGTGTCACACTCCAATAGACATCAAGAAATTACTTCCTGGACAGAAAACTTAAGAAGATATTTTATACAGAAACACAATTCCTTTATCCTCAGAAAATGTACAACTCAACCAGCTGACACTTACACTTTCAGAAGCGTCCACTCTGAGAAATACACAAGAACAAGAGAAGAACATTTCAAATCAAGGAAGACAAATGCAAACATGTCCTTTACAGGGTACAATTCAATGCACCTGGGTTTCTAACATTCTTCTGATTTTCTTTATTAACCTTTCCTTTTATCTCTAGAATTCTGAATGGCCGAGATCGACAATTTAGGAGTCTTCTGGGCAAAGAAACATGGAAATAGTTCAGATTTCATCCCTACACAGTATATTACAGCACTGACCACACTATTGCTAATTTTCATTGTGAGGAAAAAATTAATTTAAAGTGAAGTTACTAGTCCAGCACGCAGATAATAAACCTATGCAAACAACCTGCATTCCCATAGGGCTTGGCTACTGCATTTGGTAATAACTATTAATAACCCATGTTGGGTTTAATTATTTGTTCTTCAGGAAAGAGACTACACACCCTCTTTTCTTAGGTTGTCATTTGTAAACTGATCAGTATGAAGTGCAAACACCACTCCCTGAGAATGCAGGTTGTAAAACTAGCAGAAGTGTCAGAAACAATAACCGGCACTTAGGGGAAGTGGTGTGATCCAACAACAGGCTTTCTGATAAGGTTTCAGAAGTTCACATAATGAGCTTGTAGTCACTCCTTTTAGCCAAGTTGACAAAAATTCCTCCCACTAACACTGTTTCAGGTGCATGCTTAGCGATACAGGACTCCCCAGTGTACATGTCCGGCTGCCTCCAACAGCTGCCTACTCTAGGACTCCCAGCATTTTAACACCAGCACACCATTCGAACCCGTTTCAATGGTTGGAGTTTTTTGTAAAGATTTCCTGGTGTAGACAAGGTTAATGTAGGTGTTACAATATCTCAACTCTCATTTAAGTGTCAGTTCTTATTTTAACAGTTTTGGTCAGATACGAATGATTTTATCTGCTGATTTACCAATTCTACTGTAATCAGTCTATCGGTTCATAAACTATTAGGACACAGGCTGATTTATCAGTCTTGGAAAAATCACTATTATCATTACCAGCCCAGGCACAGAATCTACTGTCCCACTCACACGGGGCTGATAAGGGAAAACACTGGAGCCTATGTTTTCAAAAATGACTAGTGATTGGGTGCCTGACTTGAGTCACCTTAACAGGGCCACTAAACATACAACTTCTGAAAATCAGGGCCACTGAAGGTGTCTCAAGTCAGAAATCCAAAAATCACCAATGACTTTGGAAAATGCAGGCTTAATGTATTATTTGCCAGTACAAAAAAAAGGCAAAATTTCTTATTCCAACAGAACTGTTCAAAGCAGGCCTATAATCATACGAGAATGATACTTGGACGTTAAAGGGAAGTGAAAGAAAGTTATGGGACCCTTTCCAAAACATTCATCTCTGATTCCACTTTTAAAAACCTATGACAGGACAGGGTCACCCCAACCACTGAATGCTGGGAATGAGCCAGATATAGAGAAGGTAGGAACTTCAGCAGCTTGCATTACCACATGCTGAAAATTAGCAAATTATGGCAAAGGAAACAAGGCAGGGATGGAGTATAAATATTAGATTTGTTCAAGACCTAGACATCAATAAAGGTCTTTCGAGGAGGGACAGGAGTGTTAATGCTTAGTAACATGAATAGTTATCTTCATGTAGCATCCATCAAACAAGCTCTCAGTAAAGGAAATGCAGAATATTGCACATATTGCAACCATTATCAGTTATTTGACCAGAGTTTGGTTCAGGTTATTTTATTACATCCAGCTTCTAACAGATCCTACTTGTAACAGGATTTAAACAAATTGTGTGTGTGTGTGCGCGCGCGCGCATCCGTCCCTCCCTCCCTCCGCACATGGGAAGGAGCAAGTGCAAGAGAGGACAGGACAGTGCAAAAAAGATGAACATGAAGCTACTGTCAGGCCAGATTTTCAGTCTCAATAAGGACATTTCTCATTTGGTGCCCCCCACTCCCGAGTGTCACTGAAACTCTGCAGGGTTTTTAATTTTAGACATAGCTTTGTGTGTGTGGAGTTTGGTTAAAATAAATCTGTACTTGATCTGGAGTGTTCTCTCCCTCTCCCTCAAGTGAACTACAGATCCCTGAACAGTGGCTGCAAACACTAACCAACCTGGATCTACAGTGGCCCCCAAATCAATACTTTAGAATTAGAAGCAAGCCAGATGTGCCGTGGGAGTGTGATTCTCCTGAGACCATTGCTAGTCAGCTGCAGTGACTCCTCACCTGACACAAACACTGCATGCACGTGCCTCCTGCAGATCGGGTAGGAAAACATGGATTACAGTACGGAAGCTGCACATGAACTCTCCCGCCATCAAAATCCCTGTGGTCTTGTATCATCAGCAGGTCTGAAACACACCTTTAGAACCACATGGAGAGGTTGCCAGGGGGTTTGGGAAGAAATCCAGTGGGGATAATGAGGGGATTGTGTCACTCAGTTAAGGCTTCTCAGGCAAGCATGTGCCAAGATGAGCACTTTTCACACAAACACTTTACAATTTAGATCCATCAACCCAAATCCTGCTATTACTGAAATCAAGGGCACCTTGCTGCTGACTCCAATGGGAACTGGATTGCAATTCCGGTTACTTTAAAACAAGCTGTGTTGTGAGATTTGGGGCCCAATGCTCCCCTCAGATATTCCAGTGCAAATCTGGAGCCACTCAGTCCAAGTTGCAGCAGCGTAAGCGAGAGGAGAACCAGGTCCTTTACGTTTAAAGCCAGTGAGAGAGTTCCATCCTGTGAAGAAATCCTGGAAGCAGCAGGCCTATAATTAAAACTAACATTTCCAGCGGCTCTGCCTTCAGGGCAGCGATGGTGCCAAAGTGGCACACCCACATTCTGGGCTCCAGCTGGCATGAAACAGGAGGCCACAAGCATGGGGGGATAGTGCCATTTGATGCTTGGCTTCCAAGGGCTTATTCCATGAACAGCCCTTTGTGGAGGAGAGGGAGAGGTGTAGTGTGGGTTGGAGAGGGCGGGGTAGCCCAGTGCACGTGAGAAAATAATGAGACGTTGGAGACTGCTTCAGCAGATGTAGAATTTGGCCTTAAAGCAGCAAAAGCAACAGAGACCGCTGGCTTGTTAGCAGTAAGGTGTGATTTGACCGGTGAATGCAGTGATTTCACCCCCTCCTTGCTTCCCACAGAGGGTTCTCCTTGCTGTTTTACTGACAGCTTCAGCACACGGTCCTGCCCTCAGAGCACAGGGGAGATGTTGCAGTGTCCTGTCCTGGGCATTTATAAGGAGCTTGGTAGAGTCCTAGGGGCCAGAGGCCAGCGATTTAAGGGAATCTTATTTTTAAAGAAACAAGCAGCTCTATGATGGGGAAGGAATGTCGTCTTGTCACTTTCAGGGCAGAGTCCAACACGCCACATTGGGAGACCCCAAATGGGAACTGCAGCTAGACGCTGAGCGACTAGCATGGTGTGAGCAGCTGGCGAACCTTGGATGTAATTCAGTCAAACCATTTTCAACTCACTGCATCTCCTCCAAGCCGTAGGCATGGAGAAGCCCCAGTGAGACAGGTTTCACTCGGCTAATCTATCCCAAGGGCACAGAGCCCTGGGAAGCATTCATCCCTTGCCAAAATCATGCTGCTTCTCATTCAGAGCAACACGGTTAATGCGTCTCAGGGCGTGGCATTGATTCGGCAGCTATTTTTCAGTGACGTAGTGTAGGATAACGAGGAGCCTGCACAAGACCTGGCCAAAGTTGCTGGGGGGGGGAGGGGCGGCAGATGTTGCTTCTGTTCATCTACAGTCTCTTTTTGATGAGTTTCTCCAGTTTTCGTATTCGTGAGGACTCCTGCTCAGGTGTGGGCGCCGTCAGGGACATGGAGCTGGTGTTCTCTACCCCAGAGGGAGGGGCAGGCAGCCTCTGGCGGAACAGTTCCAACATGCTGCTTTGCTCACTTCTCTTTAGGCCCTGTTAAGAAACAAAAGGAAAGTGGAATCACAATACACAGTGAGAGCATTACTGAACCTGGTCAGTGGGTGAAAAGAGCTACTGGAGACCCAGGTTCAAATCTGTCTTCTCCTCCTCCCCTGCAAGGGCAGGATACAGCCACCCCACTGTTCTGGACAAAGGAAAGCTAAGCCTGAAGCCTGGGATTGAACTTCCAAGTCAGTGCGCAAAGGGAAAGCAGGGTAAGACCATCAATCAATAGCAACTCTCCATGCTTTCAGAGCAGGGAGGATGCATTTGTTCTGTAAATTGCCTTTTCATACTTCAGAAGCCCTACACGTTTCCACAGAAACAGTTGCCAAGGCATTCAGATTTCTCCAGAGGGGGACTTTATTATAGGACCGTAAATTCTGCTGGGTTGGTTCTAACCTTCATGTCTAGTATCTTCTGGAAAGTGTCTGTGCTGCAATCAGCAAGGAGTTTGATGTAATTGTCAACAAACACAACGGGGGGCTCATGAGGGGCCATAACCACCTGCAGAGAGAGAGAGAGAGAGAGAGAGAGATGCATCAGACACAAGCTATGAACATATTAACCCAGCAACCAGCTATACGAAGAGCCATATCAATGGTGGAGGGAGAAGTTTCTCCTGACATATAAGCCGAGCTTCTAAAAGCCCAACTGAAGTTCATTAGGTTGAATTGTCCCCTACACAACCTGGCCTCTGCAAAGGATGAAGAACCGTTGCAGTTTAAACTAAATCCAGGCAGAGGGATTCTGGAGAGGAGGGGAACAATGCACATTTTACAAGAGCTGAAGTCCTGCTCCAGCTTTACCTGGGTAAAGGCAAACTCTGCTTTTTAAAACTGCAGGATAAAGCTTTGTGCTTTAAAAGAGCAAAGCTCTGGAGGGCTCAGGACAACACTCTCCTGCTCAGTCCCTGTGCTTTGTCCTCCCAAACGATCTCCACCCAGACTTCCAAGGCCTTTCACCCAGAGCCCAAAGCAGGGCCGTCTTACAATGGAACTGTCTGGGCACCATGCCACAGACACCGTTGTGGGTAGCTTGTGCTATCCATGTAGAACAAACAGCGTCCAGCCTCGTCTCTGTGCAAACCAGCGGAACCTACGATGGCTAAAGAACGGCAAAGAGGCCATCCATGCATACTGTTACTGAAAGGTGCGGGCAAGTGGGCAGAGCAAAGCAGTGACGAATCCCAGAGCAGGGAGGGGCCAGGGGGTCCCGTTTATGAATTGTCAATTGTTACACAGAAACTGAACAGATCCGAGAGGCTGCAGGGACTGTGTATTGTGTTGAAGCTGCTGTAGGACTCTGCCTCCCAGCTTGCGGGCTGGCAGGCACTGGGGGGGGGGCGGGGTTCGAAATTTTATTTTATTAAACTGGAAAGCATGAGTCTCTTCAATACCACTGGAAGGAACCTGCCCAGAGAGAAGAGCCATGAACGTGGTGCTGGTGAAAAGCCTCAGCTAACAGCTCTGGAGCCAGAAATGCCCAACTCCCTGATGCCCTGGAAATGCCAGCCACACCGTACCAATGTGCACATACGCACATGTGCTCTCGGTAACGCTGGGTTCCATAGAAAGGGCCCTATGGCCGTCACACTCCGAGTTTCCAGGTCAAGCAGACTCAGTACTCAGAATAAAGAATCTCGAGAGTTACCTTCAGGATCATTTCCGCCCGCGTCATGCCTTTCACCACTATCTTTGTGTAGCTGGCAGGAGCCTTCCTCACCACCTGGGACCCAATGGAAGGCAGATCCAAGAGAACCATCTTCAGAGAGTGCGTGTCCAACAGCAGCTGTAATAGTTAATCACACTCTGCTGTTATACTGTTCCCAGCTACTAAGCGCTATTAGCAGCTAGGATGCCACAAAGTCTAAAAGTTAAACTCTTTACAATCCCAGAACATCTTGGCATTTACATCTCTGTTGGCACAGAAGGAATGAATCACCGTGATGGAGCCTCAAAAGGACCAGACCCCTCAGCTGGTGTATATCAGGAGATCTCCCCTGACCCTAATGGAGTTACGGTGATTCCTGGTGAGCTCAGGATCTGGCTCATAGCGTGTCACCCATTTGTAAGCTGTAATGTTAACGAGTGACTACGACCAACTCAACACCACCTTGATCCCTTTGCCTCCCAGTCTGCAATGCTCTCCATTGGTCTGCAGTCACTCAACCACTAATAAAACGACAGAACAGTACATATACCGACAGCTCCCACTACCGCACTGCACTGACTGACTCAGGGCAACTCTCAGTAGGGGGGATGTGAAAGTTCACAAAACTGGCCTCATCCAACACTTCATGCAGCATAATGGGAAAGGGGCTGGTGCTCATCAATAGCTAAGCTGGAAAACGTGCCCTCAGCCAGACCTTAATTACCATAAAACCTTCAGGTCTGGATTAAAAAGCAGGGTGGAGACCAGCCGCGGAGCAGAGACCTGAGTCATTTGGGCTATATTTTTGCTTAACGAGAATTGGAGCACAACTTGATTTGTTAACCTGGGACAGGAAACACTCTGGGTATCCACATACACAGCTCATTCCTGCAAAGGGGCTAGAATCAGGCGGAAGTGTGCTCCCCACAACCTTACCAGCACTGCAAAAATCCCTACAATAGTTAAGGACATTTGTGTTATGGTCCTAAGCACACAGAGTTGACATACGAAGGCGTTAGTCAGGGCCGGTGCTACCGTTAAGGCAAACTAGGCGGTTGCTTCAGGCGCCAAGATTTGGAGGCGCCAAAAAGCGGTGCCCCCAATTTTTTTTTACAGCGTTCCTATGCCCCCTCCCCGAGTGCGCTGTCGCTGCTCCACTTCTCCCACCTCCCAGGCTTGTGGCGCCAAACAACTGTTTGGTGCCACAAGCCTGGGAGGGGAGGAGAATTAGAGCGGGGGCGGCGTGCTCGGGGAGGAGGTGGAGCGGAGGTGAGCTGGGGTGGGGAGCTGCCGCAGGGGGGGGCACCTTAGGGCGGGGGGGGGTCGGAAGGTGGAAGTTTCGCCTAGGGCGCGAAACTCCCTTGCACCGGCCCTGGCGTTAGTTAATATCCTTGGGATACTGATCCCAAACGGAGTGGCCATGGCAAGTTCACCAGCTCAAGTGTGGACCAGATTCAAAAAGGGACACTCTATGACGGCTGTCTCAAGGTGTGAGAGAAATGAATTGGTCTCGGTTCAGTGCAGAGGGAACAGGATTCCATATAATAAAAAAACACGTTCACAAACATTGTACCGGTGCCTGGATGTGAATGCGACTGCTGTTAAATAGCTGAGAAACTCCCTTCAGAGATCAGCAGTGGCACTACAAAGCAACGCTATTACGGTAACGTTTGCCCCAGGGGACCAGATTTACAAAGGTCTTTAGACAACTAATGATGCAAATAGGGGCTTAGCGGGATTTTCAGAAGTGCCTAGAGCAGGTTACGCACCTGACTGCCATTGAAAATCAATAGGAGTTAGTCACCTACCATATGCAGGTGCTTTAGGAAATCTCACTAAGTGCCTATCCGCATCCCTAAGCGCCTAAATATCTTTGTCAATCCATCCCCGAGAGAACAAGCATAAGTCCGAATGAAATGGATTCAGGGTAGATCAAAGACTAACAGACCTTCACTGTTCTGTTTGTATTAGACAACACAGTGATCAGAGAACTGAAATGGACAAGTTATGCCATTACCCTAATAACAACCACCCAAATGCACTGCTGGGAACGGGTTAATCACTTTAACCACATGGTTATTCAGCAAAGCTCCAGTAACAACCTGGAGTCTCTAATAATGTTTATTATACAAGGCAACTAGGAATTGTACTTCCGCCATTTGCTTTCTATTAGGGAAAGCAGCAGGAGTTCAGTCTTTACACAAACACAGCAACATCTTTTTATTTTATTTTTTAAAAAGATCCGGTTTCATTTCACAAAAGCATGTTGCTCAGAGACCCGGATTCTGATTCCTTGGCAGCTGGTAGCTTTTAAGACATTAATTAGAAGTTCCCTGTTCTCCCATCTGAAAGCCTGTCCCACCCAAGCCACGTCTTCAAACAAAGAACAGGGCTGTCCCAGACACCAGACAGGTGTATTAAGATAGAATAGCTGGGGCAACAGACCCAGCAGCTACACCCGAATGGAAAGGTAATGCAAACTCTCCTGATCTGTCCAGTCATTTGCATTCCCTGATACATGGGTACGTATCAAAGTTCACTGTTTCTATATATGTCAAAGATACTGACAGCACCCTTAAGAAAGCAAGTGGTTTTATTTGCTGTCTGTTACTTTTGGGGCTCTCTAGGGAAGATACAGAGAAGAAATGAGACAAAGAACTGGGAGCCAGGAGCTCAGAGTTCTAGTCCTGAGCCTGCCATTGGCCCCACTGTGTGACCTTAGACAAACCACTTTAGTGCCTCGGTTTCCCCATCTCTGAAACGGAGCACACTTATCTACGTCACGATGCTGCGGTGTGTCTGAAATGGTTTGTAAAGCACATGGAGATCCTGAGATGAAAGGCATTTTATAAGTGCCACAGCATCTTTCATCCAGCAACACTCCAAAGGGTTTGCCAAGCTCCCTCAGCAGCCATTCTGTATCAGCACCACCACACCAGAGTGTTTTTAAAGAGAGGAATATCATATCCATCTGGAAATGCAAAAGGAACTGCAGGAGGCAGAATATAATTGCCCACACTGGAAGTTAGCCAGGACACATGGCTTAACATCAACTCCTGACAAAATTGCCATGAGATCTCTGATTATCACCAGTACTCGGGACCTTACTTCTATATTTCTCCCAAAACAGCAGCTGGAGTGACCTTGGAGATTTCCTATCAGAATCCTGAGCAGGGGTGCCACTTACCGAAGCTTGAGATCTGACACACACAGAGTCCATGGGATGTACAACACTGAGCATTTTCATTATAAAACCTGTACAGAAGTGGGTTAGGAATTCATGCAAACAAATCTGCTTTGGGCTGTACCTTGGCACAAATTCTCAGCCTTTAAAAACTTTTTTTTTTTTTTAAATCAGTTTGGCTGCTTTTAACTACACAATAGTAAAAAAAAAAAAAAAAAAAAAAAAGACAGACAGACATTTTTAGAAGCGCGTGGATTAAGAGTAAGGTCAGGATTTTTAAAACCCACTAGTGAGTTTGAGTGCCTTAGATTTTGGATGTCCAAACTGAGACATTTTAACTGGGCCTAGTTTTCAGCGAGTGGGAGTCGAGTATTTTCTGAAAAGTAGGACCCTTTAAAGGGGGTTTCAAGCGGTGCACCCAAAATTGAGGCGTCCAAAGTCACATCCTGACAAATATTTCTCTCTTCCAATTCCTTTCTCCACCCAGAACTCTTGATCTTCCTCTCTTACCCACTGGACTCTTCCTCTCAGTCTCACTCCCCCATCACATTCCTCCTAGGTCCCCACAGCATCTAAAAGGACTCCTCAATCTTCTTTTCCCCAAACCCTTCCCAACCAGACCTTCTCACTCACTCACGGCTGCGATGGTCCATCTTAAGCCACCAGACCACGTCAGGCCTCCATCTGCCTGTTTAAAAGCGTCATAAAAAGCCAAGACCCATCAGATGAACACAACCAGCTTGTGCGTGCAGCTGGAATTTCCATTGCAGGTTCAGGTATGCAGGATGGAGAAATGCTGCAAAAAACTGGAGAGAATGCTGCAAGCACCTGTAGAAACCACAAATGGCACCGCTGGGAGCTACACCTCTTAGCCCCAGGCCCTATAAAGGATGTCGTTTTTTGTTTAAACTACATTCACAATAAGCCGTTCACAGCTCCAAAACCAGTCATGGTCTAATGCAGCAACCCACACTTATGTGCAGCATTTTGTTCCCCAAACTGCTATAAAAGGAAATACAAACAGGGATCTACACAATCCACGTTTTAATATCCTGTTTGAACAAAACGCTAGCTGGGAAACAAGCTAACAAAGCCAAGGAAAGGCAAAAACTTCTCTCACACTTCCATTATTTTTCTTAATCTTACTATTATTATTACAGCATGTCATCAGCAACTGATCTCAGCACCTAGGCACAACAGGGTTAATTCTGGCTGTAATGTAGGAGTCCAAGGCTTCTGCTGGATTGGGTTACAAACTTTACATTATTTAAAAGCCACTTGCAGGGTGTTGCTTGGACGTTTCATTGTGAAACATTCCCCCTCAGCTCCCACTACTAAATACAGACACCTACACACAGGTCAGGGGCGGTGCACTTGAGACGCTTCAAAAGCCAGGGCTGCTCTAGCAGTGTGTAACCAGGGTCAAAAGTGCTGAGAGCAATTCCCCAATGAGCACATACAGGTGGTGGGAAGACTACAATAAAAACGACCTCCTCTTCCTTTAACATTAGCCAGTCTCTCAGGAACTGTTCTGAACACCATCAACACACCTGTATCTCTCTAGTTAAGATTAAATGAAACTTCTTGTTCTCAAGAAAACAGGTTCTACCAACTCTAACTAAAATAACTTTACAAAGTCACACAATATTTTCCCTGTTATGAATCTAGCCATGTTATCATGATTCAATTGCTCTCTCAAAAGGAGACTAACTTAAAAACCTGATACACTCTGCATTTAAGTCATAAAAGAAACCAAGAGAGCAGCTCTCTAGCAGATGTTTACATCATCACAAATCTTCCAGCACTTAGAAAAGCAACAACCAAATGACAATGCAACATTCCGAACCAATCGCCTTCATGGTTTGTTTGCCACGGCCATGTCTGGGGACTAGGAACACAAACGAATACGAATGCTATGGATATTGACTCATTATTGGGCACTTCGAGGCAGGGGCAATCAGTCAGAACTGAGCTGTTGGCTTTGAGTTGGAGGCAATTTCCGGCCCTGATCAGAATTCTCTCCATTAAGGAGGCAATGTTTGCAGCCGAGCTTCCATTTCCAGGCTGACAAACCAATGTGCCTTGGGTCGTCTCTAGACTATTTACTATGCAAACGGCTTTGCCTTCCCACTCTGGCAGCCCTTGCTCTGCTTTTCAGTCTTTAAATGGCTGGATTTGGAAAAGCCACAGCAGCCAATACAATTTACAGTGGAATCGCCACCTGCCACATGGCGCTTTCTGCGGCAATTCCCCTTTCAAGATCGGACAGTTAGATGAAGAACGGATGAAATTCACCATTGCGCAGGGCCCTCCGCACCATTTAAGCGCTGTGTTGGACCTGGTTTGGGAGCGTGGGGGCACATCTGGTACAGCCATCCAGGGATGCCTCTGCACCAACCCTTCTGATGATGGGAGCTAATCACAGAGGAGTCCCAGGCTTCAATTTCCATCATCCTCTGGTTGTGTTCGCATGACTGCAGGTGGCCAGCACAATAGATAGTGCTGGGAGGTTGGGTGGGTTACCCAGGGAGGATCCTGGATACACAAGCTACCTTTATTTCCCATGAGGACACCTGTACTTCCTACAGTAGCTTTAGCCATAAATAACCATTCACTCCGAGCGCGTGCTTTTCACCAGGCCCTTTAGGAGAATTACACCTCACTGCAGCACTGTGAGGCAGGTGCCGTGAACTCCACTATCCCCATTTTATGCAAGGATAATCTTAGGTACAGAGAAATGAAGGGACTTTGTCCCAAGTCATCCAGTGAAGCAGCAGCAGAGCTGGAAACAAAACCCGGAACCTGAACTCTTCCCTGATCTAACCCTAGACCACCCTGCCTACTGGCGCCTGGCAATCTTTCGTATCCCACTTCCCCACTCCCCAAAATGTATCATGATATCATTGGTCATAAAGCCCTAAAATAATCACTGGACACTCACCTGTATTGAAATTCAGACCATGCATAACCACCAACACCCCACTTCTTTAGCAATAAACGCCCTAGTTCTGTGCAATTCGATACACAGACACCATGAAGCTGAGAGCTCTACAGCAGGAGGTAATTAATTTGTCTCACCTGTTCTGCCCCCACCATGCTAATCGGTTTGCACTTGAATAGGTGGTTGATGAACTTGGGAATGAAGGAGCTGCGGAGAAGAAGAGTACCAAAATTACATATTCGAATTTCAATACTCTCAGTCACATAAAATCGTAAGCTAACACTGTGCAAAATATATCGGGATTTTCCATTATGGCATTGCAAGTGCATACAGCTCTCAAATGGATTCTGAGCATACAATATTTTTTTTAAATATACAAATAGGTGAAGTAGAGTTCTTTTTCTTTAACCATGCTGGTCTAAAAGTTAATTTGGAGGCCACATACATGTTATACGTAAGTATTTCTGGGAAAATGGAGTAATATATTATAGTGTCAGTTCGTATCAGTTAAGTATAATAAACATCAAAACACCAGGACAAAACTATTCATGGAGTGAAAGCATCTTTATAACAAGAATCTATTCCATACAGGATATAGAAATACTATATATACATAAAAATAACTATTACAGAAGTACCGTGAGATTCCCACCAAGATCAGAGATCCACTGTCTGAGGTGCTGTACATATACACAAAGTGACAGAAAGTCCCTGTCCCAAAGATCTTACAGTCCATGCAGATAAGACAAAAGGTGGGAAGAAAGGCAGCGTTACTATCCCCATTTTACAGCTAGGGAAAAGAAGCTGCCAGAGTTTATGTCACATGGTCAGTCTTTAGCAGAGCTGGGAACTGAATCCAGATCTTCTGAATCCCAGTTCAGTGCTTAAACACAAGCCCACCCTGAATGATACATGGTAGGATGTACATTTTCTGGGTTAAGTTTCTGTTTTTTTCTTGATTTTAGGTTTTGTAGGTGGTGATTTTTATAATGGAAACAGAATTTCTCCCCTCTCCCCTCCTTGAGAAGGAAAAGTCTTATCAATGTTAAATGTCTTTTCCGTGTCAATCTGGCACCCTCTGAAGCCCCCTGCTCTGAGGGATGGTCTCCCAGCAGGTGGATGGTTATTCTAGGGCTCATCAGCCCCCTCCCTAACACTGCCAACGGGCTACATCTGGGTATGTGTTTTGAGGGTGAAAAAAGGTGGGATCTCAGTGGTTGACCCCTCAGTCCAGAAGACATGGTTAAGGTATTAGAGTGTCTATGCCACAGCGTATCAAAACTAAAACGTACACAGAAGACACATGATGTGTATGTTTCAGTATTGTACGCATGTCTGAATTTTACATGTGCTGACAATCAAAAGGCCAAGCTACACAGGACACCACCGAGTTACACTACCTTTACCCCACCCCGGCAGTAACACCCTCTTTAAGGCCCCTTTACGCTGCCAGAGTGATGTAAAGGGGCCTTAAGGCAATTCAGACTCAGGCCCACAATACTTCCCAATAAAACCAAAAAGCTGCACTAGATGCATTCAGTAGCCGAACTCAAGGAGAGTGGCTAGCACAAGCAAAAGGAAGTTATCTGGACCCTGATGAGCAGTTTGGTAGGACCACATCACTAACGCTCCCTTTTCCTCTTATTCGCTCATTTGTAATTTACTTGGCTTCCTTCACCTGGTCTCCATTTGGCTGAACACCTGCATGTCTCATGTTTCCTGTCCTATGTCTGGGACCCAGTGACAGGTTTAGGCTTTAACGGCTCAGTCCTGTATTTTGTTTGCATTGGTCTGTTTTCTTTCTCCTTGCAGAAAGCTCCACTTACTGCAGTCACTGGAATTCAGTTTGGTTTTCCCTTTGCATCTGTCAAGCGATTTATTTCCATCCCGCGAAGGAAGCAGCCTGGCCAAGACCCTCTTTGTCCTGCCACCAGTTATTCTCGCCAGGTAATTTCTTCTTTCCCTTACTCAGGTCAGAATGACACAAGCTGTGTGTCTGCAGCACATGCAAAGCACTCATTACATGAGCAAAAAACTGTTGAAAGAAAGCAGCTCTTTCAACGGAAGAATTTTCTCCTCTCTCTTTTCAACTCATGGCCATGGCCTCTCACAAGGAATAATCTTTGCCTGGATGGGAGGGGAGCCTCAATGGGGAACAATTTTAAAATCATTACTGAGAACAAGCTCCGAGGCTGCCCCCAAATGGCTTCTAGTCTGGCCACCTGAGAAAACGAGCCTTGGCAACTCGGCATAAACAACGGTAGGAAAACAAACACCAGCCCCTACTGCAGGAAAGCATTAAGGCAGGGATGAAAGTTATCGGTCTCATAAGTCCATTTTTCAGGGGTATAAATAAATCCCAAAGGCCAATTAGAGAGAGCCAAGAACAGCTCGAGTTCATGCGAGCCTATAAAACGGACAATCGGTAGCAGTTCTGGCCGCAGCGGTTCACTGCAAATGGAGGAGCGTGCAAGATTACATGCATCTTTGATCTCACATGTTGGTCTAACCCAAGGGCAGGTCTGGTGCGAAGACTTTCACGTTGCATATGGGAGACAGTGACATTGCTTAATTCTGCAGCATTTCAGGTAGGGAATCTGCATTCACATGACCCAAGGATTCCCCCTTTCAGTTGTCCAGCCATAATCTTCAATAGGGGAGGTTTTGCTTAGCGTGAAAATTTCGAGGCATCAGAGAATGGCCACCTGCTCTCCCTGCAATGAGCACAGAAGGGGGGATGGAGTGACCTTTCCACCCCTGGATGCTGCCTGTTATGTTATATTATGCCCTGTCTAACTGGAAACAGCTTCTCATGTCCAGCAGGGTGGGCAAGATGAGTGACACTACCCCTCTTCTATGTGCTGGCTGGCAGAGGCCATCAAGAGTGCTGCAGCATGACCAAGAATCTCAGCTCATCTGAGCTTCTCGTCTCCGAAGGCCTAGACAGCACAATTCCTAAAGTCAGCTCCAAAGCCCGACTCCCCTCTAGCACCTGTAGACAGTCCCAATAAGAGGAATATAGATTTATTCAACTGCATATTCTCTGCGCATGGTTTAAGCACTTTGAAAAATGTGCTCCACTGTACTCAGAGCTCTACATTTTAATGCCACAACTCATTTACAATTTGAACTGTAAAATCATAACCAAACACTTTGTACAAGCAGACTAGTCCCCAAGGTAATAATAAAGCAGAGCAAGACAGATTAGGAGCCTGAAAACAGAAACCACAGCACTTGAAAGGCTCCCATCCAACAGGAGTAGCATTGCCAAGCTTGTGTTTTCCTAATCCCTTGCACTGATGATGCATTAAACACAATACCTCACTAAGCAAGACAGACAGATATGCAACCACAGTACGTTCGTTTTAGAGATGAGCTGCTACAGAATGTTGTTCAAAGCGTCCAGCTGTTCTTGAGTCACTAGCAATAGAGAATCTCTTAGGTTTAAATAACCCTCTGATGTTCAGATCAGCCACTGTCTCCGAAACAACAAGATTTACTTCAGGCTGCTTCAGCACTAGCATATGCTGCCTGAATGTCACAATCTTCTTTCATGTAATTCTCACTGAATGCCCGATCAAAGTCCCTCCAAGTCATTAGGAAAACGTTCACTCTAATTATCCACAACATTCTACAGTATGTAGCTAACACTGAGCCAATCTGGGGCAGAGGAAAAGATAATTACCTTTAAAAGCCTTACCACACGCCTGGGTTTCTATCCCCCGTTCAAATCTCCTTGCAACTTGCAAAGGTAGGTTGAGCAAATGTTCATACAGATGTGGAAGCCTCTTCCGCCGCACTATATTTTGTATTTAATAGGGGAGTGATTTAGGTACCCGTGAGAATGTAAGAGAGGGGTTCATTAGTGTTGCTCTTAAGTGTCATCTTGAATTTCAACTACCCCAGTCTATTTTGGGAGCATGAGAGTCTTGGCCAAAAAGGGGAAAAAATAGCATACACCGAAAGACATATCAAGTCCCTGGTGAGGAATTTTCTTCCTCCAAATTTGGCTCAAATTTCTTGAGTTGGTTTTAAGTTCTGCAACTTTAGAAACTTTATCTGCCCTGTGGTCCTGTAACTCAAAACCAGCCCTAGTGCAATACAATTAGATTTAAGAAGTGGCTGCCGGTGCAAAAAGATACAGATGTTCACACACAAAATGCAAACAGGATTTTCAGTGTTGTGTAGCACACAAAAGGTACAATGTCTAGTAGACAGACCAGCCTATAACGTTAATACTCTAGGGATTGAGCGTCTTAAAGGCACCCAGATATGGGTCGGTATTAAAGTGTCACATGGGTGCTGAGAAAGATCAAGATATCATTAACTAGTGTACTGGTTCTGTTTAGAAGCAAGTCTTACTGGCAAAATCATCATCATCAGGAGTACGAAAGGAGCTGAATTCTCACATGCAGGGCCTGATCCAGAGCCCTGTGAAGACAGCAGGACTTTCTCTCAACTTAAAGGGACGTTGGAGCAGGTCCACAGTTTTAGTCAGAGGTCTTTTGAGTGGTAGTTTTGCAGTTTTCCAAGATCTACCAAGGAACAAACTTTGGTCCACTCACTCATTCTAGCTTAGATCTGAACTCATCCCAGATGGGAGAGCCGGGTGCTTTATCCACAATTCACTTGGTATGTGCTTAACAATAAAGTTTAAAAGGAGGCAACTAAGCCAAGGTATTAGACTGTGCTGTGAACAGCTGATTTTTCATTTATCACCATGGTAGCTATATAAAATTCAAATGTAACCACATAGGAGGCTTATGCGCAATAAATTTTCAGAGACAGCATTTCGAACAGTGATTATGGGCAGTGTTATCATATGATTGATCAGTAACTGCTTCTTAATGCAAACTAATGAGCACCCGGAGACGGAAAAGGGAGTGTAACTCTCAGGCCATCCGCCCTGCTGAAGAAGCTAATAGCTCTCAAGACTTTCCACTACATCCTTTTCTGCTGAAGTAGAAACTGAAGCTCTGATTCTAACAGCCACACCGTAACTGCAAGTTACTTTGGAGAGATTAGCTTATTAGAACTGAATGAAATGTTTAGGTATTTTTAAGTATGAAATATGGCACGTGCAGCATTTCCCGCTCATGTCTTCTGCTGGGCTGGCCATGCAGAACTCGACAGCCAGTAGCTGTCGCTACCATGGCCTTTAAGAGCTTTTTCCTGGGTCATAGGCCTGCAGTGTTTGATTGGTCTCAGACGAACACAAGGGAGTTTAAAAGAAATTGCCCATAATCCCTTCAAAGGTCATTTGGCTCTAAGAAACAGGGCTCTAAAAAGGCTCTCAAAAAGACTCAGAAGCTGGGATTTTTAAGGGCGTCTAAGAGAGGTGGGCACTCGACTGCAATGAAAATCAGTGGGAGCTGGGCCCTGAACTCCAAAAAGGCCAGCCTTATTCTCTGCATCCTCCGATCACTATTAACCTGTCTAGCATGGACAGGCCAGGAAGCAGATCATCACAAAGGCTCCACATACCTGAGGTACATTTCCAGTCTGTACTGATCACTGTCTTTGCACAAATAAGCAGCTCTAGGACAGGATTGTGCACTGTGTGTTTACTTCTAGTTAAATGCAGCTTCGCAGCCTGCTGGTTGTTTAAAAAGTGTGTGATTAGAAGGAGAAGAATTGTCATGAGAGTTGGGAGCCGGCACAGGTTTATACCAAGGAAAAGAGATTCCCATAACGAAGCTGAAGTGTTCTTTTAAATATCCACCAAATGCTGATTGTCAACCTCTCCTGCACTGGGGCTCCACATACAGACACTCAAAACTGGTCTTTTGCAGAGGCCCACCCCAGAAATCTCTGCACTTAGAAAGCAGTGCTCCAGCGATCATTCAAATAGTTTACCGTTGGTCCGGGCACGTGAGAAGGAATCCATGCAGACGACTGAGCAAATTTGCTTCAGCAGGACACTCAAGACAAGGAATGGAAGCACCTCGCAATCTCACGGACAGCTGCAGGTGACCCCATTCCCCTAGACTTGGGAAGCTCTTGACCTATGTGTCAAAAGTTACTGATATAATGTACTAAAAGGCAGGTACATAACCAGGCTAACGACAATCAGAATTACCAGAGAACGCCGGGACAGGCAGTGACTTACTTTGCAAATTTAATACAGAACTGAGTGAAGTATTTTCTCGTGGAGGCCAGATTGTCACGGATGATGGGAACATTCTGCTTAATATGAAGAATAACGGACGTGACATAAGGACTCTGGTCACCAACATGCTCCACATTCTGCCACTGCATCTGCACAAGGGGGGAAAAAAAAAAAAAAGACCTCTTAATTCATTAGGCTTTAGACAATGTAAAAATACACAGCAGTGTAGAGTGTTGAAGTGAGCACTGGCTTTTACCAATCCAGCCTTTACAAAGCTCCGTAGAAAGTCTCCTGGAAAAAGTTACCATAATCCTTTAACCAGGCGGCCCTCTGTGTCAGCCGACTGATGACCAAACCCCTGGCAGAGAAACTAAGACCTATTTTCTCATCAACTTAGTTACTTGTTGTCTAAGAACCATAGGGCCTGTTGAACAATAGAGAAGACGTGAAGAAAGAAGAGCTAGAATGGCCCTAATGTATCAAAATACAGAGTTGAGGTGGGAATACGTACCAATGCTTATGGGTTTTGGAAGGGTGTGCACATGTACATGGGTAGAGCACAGGGATAAACAGCTTTTGGTGTAAGTTATGGGGACACTCCAGCCTGTTTGAAAGTTTCTTTTCAACAGCTCCCATAAAGCCTGATTCTGGGCCTTTCAGAAATTGACTGCAAGATGGGAAAAAGGCTTGATGCCTGTATCAAAGTAGGAGCATTACCACAGGTTAGGCTGAGGACAGCTAGATGGAAAAGAGATAAAAAAGCCAGTGCAACTCAGAAACATTCCACATGAGCTCAGCTGACAGCAAACCTCACAATGTTACTGGTGTGGAAGGCTAGAATGCAAGACTTCAGCTCATCCGAAATGCATACATAAAACTATACAACAGCAAAAGAATAACGACTCCATCCCCTTCTCATTTTCCTAGACCTTCAGTCAAAGTACAACTGAATAGCTGCCTTCAGTAAGACGTTTGACTGCTCTGATAACGTTCAAAACATACAAAACAAACAGCAGAAACCTTCTGAAAGGAGGTGAACAGCTGAGGTCTTGAGGTCCCTAGAAAGACATCTTTGTTCATAGCAATTTCCCCTGAGGAGTAAGAATGTCCAAAGAGGTGCTGCTTAGTGCTCTTACCGTACATTTACTGAGTAATGGTAAGCACTCATGATTCCATGCCGCATTATGGTTCCAGGTTAGCACCGCGGCCCTAACGTTCAAGGAAGCCATTAAGATGAATTATGAACGACTGGAACAACAGAAAATCAGGATGGAAAACTGGACTTAGTTTGAGGGGAAGAAAGATACAACTATTTGTGTTTCCTTTGAGGGATGCATTTGCTTGCCTAAGCCCCAGATCTGCATGTATTGCTCCCCTGATATTTTTAACTTATTACAGATGCTTTGTTCCATATGACTTTCCATATTCAACTCCATGCAAATTATGAGTGGCACAGGTGACTTAGTAGGTTAGAGCAGCCAAATCTCCCGTGTCTAGTGGCAGAGTCTACATACGTCCCCTACAAAGCCTTTTTAAGTTACCAAAACTGAAGAGAAACACACATGCACTCAGTAGGCAAGAGGGATGTTTTTCTCACTGCCTGTTCAGTAGTTTGTAACACTTACTCTGCCAACTTCCCATTGGAGGGATTGTTCAGACTAGTCCAACTGCTCTTCAGCTGCTCACAGCAACCACCACATCTGAAGAAATACACCTAGTAATGGTTTCCTTGCCGCACTTTCACACATTCCCAGCACCACATCTTCCCCACCGATGGTAATTTTAAATTAACGCATGGTCGGGATATACAGAGCACATCCAGAACAATCATAAGAGTATTGCTTAGCCGATGGTGCAACACTTCCCCTCCCTCCCCCAGCTGTAGACAATTTGTTTTGCTGGGTTTCATTCCTAAAGCAATTCTGATAAACAATCTTATCAAAATGTAAAATTCAAATTAGCTGTGTGTGCACATTTTTCAATAGGACAACCGTAGCTGCAACGAAAGGAATAGTGAGCACACATACTGAAAAGTCATCCAAAGAAATATGAACCCAATTTTTCTGGTAAAGGGTAACTTTTCTCCTGTCATTTTAAATTTACTCTTCAGGACTCAAGTGTTTTTTCCATTTGTGTTTGTCTTGGGATATCCCCAGATAGTTTTTGTCTGGTATTGTACATAAACAACCAAAAATATAAGGTCTCAACTCATGTGTGTGTGAGAGAGAGAAAATGTGACAATGTGAGAATAAGGGATGAGCAACTGAGAATTGCACAGATAAAAGCATACTGTGCTGAGGGGTTCTGAAAGGATCCTAAAAAAACCCACCAGCAAAACTCGGGTGGTTTGCTATGTAACTAGAACTGCAGAAGTCCTTGTTTTTTATTATGTAAATGTATAACAAATGTTCCGATGAAGGCAGTTCATGTTACAGCAACGTGGTCACTTCATTGCAATAGTGTTTATTTTGCAAGTTTTGTTCCTTTCACTGAGAAATGTTCAGCTTTGTGAGTTATGTCAGCACTATAAATCACAGCTTTTCTGCTGTATGCAGCTTTTCTGCTGGCAGATGTGTATTATGAGTGTTTGGTGTACGTTCTATACAGACACATGCACATACCCTTGCGCAAAGAGTCTCTCCAACTCATCACACAGGTCACTCCCGATTTGAAGCCTTTCACTAAGTCTCTTCTCATTTTCTGCATCCAAGTAAAGTTTCTTATCCTCACTTTCAAGACGGTTTTCCATCTACTTTTTGGCTTTCACAATGATGCCATCAGCCATTAGGGGCAAAGACACCTTGTCTAACCGATCTAAGGTACCTACCATCACATACTGTTTCTGGTTGATACAATAAATCTCTCCATACCACCCAGCCCCATATGTTCCTTATACTCCTAAGGATGTCCCCAAACTACTTTCATTTCTTTCTCACTTTCTTTACATCTTTTCATGCTACCTCTGCACCTGAAGAGCCTTCCAAATCCAACAACATCCCTGTCTTCCTTCAAACCCACCTCTCTCGTGAACTCTCCCAAAGCTGACTGTCTCCCCAGTGTACCCTTTTTATCCAAGTCAGATTAAGCACTTGGATAGTGCAGTCCTTATGCCTTTCCGCAGCACCACATATACTTAGAGCATTCCAATTATAATTATAAATACCACCTCTAAAATTGAAGGGCCAGGAGAAAACATCATAAAACGTAAGTGGTGTCCCACAATAGCTATGGAAGCAGTTATTAAAAGTAACTATCTACTTAGATGCAAAGATGATACCCAAAGGCTACATACACATTTTGGAAGGTGGAGTCCTATCTTCATTTAAGATTTTCCCAAAATACTCATGATAAGAGAAAATCCAGGACCATTTCCGTCTGAAATGGATATTCACATTATTTATTTTCCGTGTGAAATATCTCTATGAATAATGAAACCAAGATATGCTTAGATGCTTGGGTATTTCATAATGCGCTTCTATTGCTAACAAATTATTTCCCAAGAAAACAGCCATGTTTCAGAATTAAAAAGAGCCCAGAATAGTCTGCCTTGCAGATTTCTGAGGGTTTATCTACAGTAAAAGCTCTGAACTATACCTCTGGAACAGACATGTATTCATATTATAGGAAAATAAGAGTGGATTCATAGGCACATCCTTCATTACTCCAAAACAGAATGAAATTTTACTCTTCCAAATATTAATGTCTTTGTTATTCAGCTAGAGAGGTAATAAATAGGTCTTGAGAAAGTAAAAACAAAAACAAAAAAAAAGAAAAATCTCTTACATCAAATCCAGCTCTTTCAAAATTCCAGTAAAACTTGCATACAAGCAACTGCCTGCCTGCTGCAAATGGAGGAATGGGTGTGCAAATGACAAGTTTTTACTTAGCAAGTTTCGCAGTGCTTAGCTTGTTTATAGCCGATCATTCCCATCACATGGATTTCATTTTGCTGGTGTTCCAAAGACAAAAATAAATGGCCGACCAGCTGCTGCTTTCCCAGTCCTGCGGTTTTGCTACGGTATAAACAACCCAAGCTCAGGGATTCGGACATACTGTCCTAGTGGGGGTAGGAGCATCTAAGGGACTGACAGGGCACATAAGCAACACCTGAAGTGCTAATCCCCTCCCCCACATAGTGTTATTTTCCTGGAAAAATTTCTCTTTCCACTTGGGACATGTACAAATTCTGTTAGCAGCTGCATTCCGACTCACACTCTAACTGGGGGTGGAGGGTAGTTGCAGCTGGAACACATCACGAACCAGAATGCTATTAAAACTCATGGCAGTTAGGAAGTAAGTCAATGCTACAAAATGGAGACCTCTGCTTAAAATTTCTAATTGAGAGAAAACCCAACCCATAGGTCAATCTACTTTCATCGTCCTCACCTCTGCCTAAAGCAACCTGGGCTTTTCACAACACCTTGGCAAGACAAACACCGCTCTCCGTTTCGGCTGAGGAGCGAAAGAGAACAATGCAACTGCCACAGAACCCAAAAGAGCTGGTGACTCACAAAGAAAGGTCGGACTTCTGGCCTCTCTAGGCACCGTGCCACATGTAACTGGGAGCATCAGAGCAGCAACAGGGCACAACCCAGCCCCATACTGCCCTTTGGGTACCTCCAGACGGACAGTTCACAGGCCAGCATTAGAAAAGGCTTGGGAAAGCTCCTGGACAGAGGGTGTGGAGGGGAAAGTGAGACACAAAGGGCATATGGCATTTAGAGTTAATCAAATTTCTCCCAATCTCAAAGATTCCCATGAGCACTGAGAGCTAAAAGGAAGGACAGGGATGAACATTCACTGGCAGCGTTCTATTGCCCAGGTGGCTTATTTAGCCGTGAGAAAACAGAAGCTCTTACTGGAGTCACACAAAAGTTCATCTGGAAACGAAGCACGACTTGAGCTATAAAGTGGTGGCAGCTTTAAAACCCAAGCCGGCACCACACAGTTACTCTCAGAATGGGGCAAAGGAAAAATCCCGAGTGAAACTGAACAGTGTCACTGAGCAACAGCTGCAAAGCATGACTTAAGGCTACCTCTTTTAAAACCTACCTTGCTCATAGCGGTAAGGGCCGGGTCACAGGCTGCGTCCAAGTCCTGCACTAACAGCTGTATGCTGTTTGAGATCACGCTGAAAAAAATCAAGTACAGGCATTACGATAGTACTCAGCAACCCAGTGCCAAAACTGACTTCTCTGAACGTTAAAGGAGAAAAAAACCGGTGACATTTGTACTGAATTGTGAAGAGATACGCAGCTAGAATTTTTATTTCTCAGAACCCAGGAAATTTTGCATGCCATTTACAGGGGAGCTAGCAGATGTGATATAATCTAGACAGAGACCGCCTTTCACCCCATGCCTTGACATACAGAGGGGGAATGGGATCCCAGTAATGTGCCAGATCACTTACATGGGCAGCAGTGCTGGAACAATTTGTATAGTGCGGGTGCTGGGAGCCATTGACCCAAACTGAAAACCTTGTATAGGAGGGAAACCACTTCAAGCCAGGGGCTGCGGCCGCACCCCCAGTGCTCCTAGTTCCAGCACATATGTACATGTGTCACTCCCAATGACTAAATCATCCAGCACTGGGGGCAGAGCTCACCCTTGAAGCCTGTTTGTGATTCTGTTTCAAAACTGCATCCGGTCTTTTTAAAATTAAAATTTCATTTCCAATAGGCAGTTCTATACTATGCAGCATTGGGATGGCTTCCACTTGATATTTTGTTGTTCACATATTAACCAGAGAACCTTACAATAAAGCTTTTAAATAATGCAGCTAAGACACTGCATCTGGACGAGTTCTGAATGTCTGTCTTCCTTTTGCCAGGGTGACAGCAGATGGGTCATTTATGACATGTCTAGAATTGCACCAGTCCATTGTTCTCGTTTCTCCAGAATTATAGGACATGCTAAACCATGGACTTTAAAAAAAAATTACTAATAATACTTAGAGCCATAGTTGACCCCACTACACTAAAGTTTGGACTTAAAAACCATGGACCTGTAGAGGCTGCTTAACCGAAAACAACAGTGAAAGAACATTGTATGTTCATCTTCTGTATCTCGGATCATCCCCACGGACGTGTGGCCCAGCAGTGCCTTTACCGCAGGCTTTCGCTAGGAGGTATACAAGGCAAATCCCCCTCCCACTAAATAAACAGATTTTAGCCTCAGTACAAGCCTCAAGCCTTTCATGAATGACCTCTTAATTCTCCATGATCAGGTTTTGCTATTTGCCTTGCAAACGATGCTGGCCTAACCGGAACTTGCCGAGTGCGTAACAAACCCCGAGTTCTACTTTCTTTCCCACCCCCACCATAAGTAACATTCTGTAGATGCTGCTCTGCAACTTACCAGCTCAAGGGTTGGAATTTTCCTTTAGACATTTAAATGCAATTATTGACCTAGATGGACACCATCAACCAGCTACCAATTCACTCCACATTGTCCCTCCTCTCACACACATACTCAACACCGGAAAGCCCCTGCAAGCTGTCCGATCTCTCCAGTAGAGCTAAAAGCACAAGACGACAGGAGCAGTGCCCTAAATAGAAAGATGACTCCTGTCCAATACAGAATTTGTTTCTAAAAAGTGACCTTAACAGGCAAGCCTGTCAGAAACAAGCCTGAAAAATATTAGAGATGAAGCGGCTGTTGTCTTTAAAATAAATGATGTGGCATTTGCACTAAAACAAAAACACTTGTGGCCATTACTACTTGGCTGCTGTCTCTCTCTGCCATCTGGTTGGCGCCATATGATTTGCTCCCTAAGGAAACTACACAAGCTCAAGCAATACCAAGATAGCTGGGATTGAGATAACTGGACTGCTTGGGTACGTCTGCGTTCGACAGGACGTCTGCTGTCAGCGAGATGTAGGAAAATAGTTGTGGTTTAGCACCAAAATGAAACATGACCATTTTAATAGAAGGCAAGCAGCTCGTGACTGGCTTCCATATGTTAGTAGCCTACCTAGGGCTTTGTCACCAGGCACAGAGTCTGGGGTAAAGAGCAGTAGCTAGAAAGTTTGGGGGGGGGGGGCGGAATCCACTTTTAAAACTCAGCCTGAGTGGCTTACAGGAGCAATGAGATTGCAGCAGCACCTGATTTACCGAGCAGCACCAAACGCAGAGTGCATGATCAGTAGTGCCCAGAATCCCTGATCAGAACTGGGGCCTTGCTGAGCTCGGTGCCGTACAAACGATCCGTAGATGCAGAGCTTACAGCCCTTTACAAACTAACCAATTAATCCACATCACCCCTGTGAGAAAGGCATCTATAATCCCTGTTTCACAGATGGTGACACCGAGTCATAGAGACACCAAGCCTGGCCTTTTCCAAGGAGGCAAAGAAGTTCACACTAGATACCCTCTCAGTAGCATCAGGACAAGCCCTTTACAAATCCATCCCGAAGTGACTTGCCCAGAATCACACAGCAAAGCAGCAGCAGAGGTGGGGCAAGACCCTAAGAGTTTCTTGGTTCCATGTTCAGACCACGATGCAATTTATCCTTCAAGTTTGCCTCAAGAAGACACTGTTTGTTACGCTCCTGTCATTTCCTAAACAACCCGCGCAGCGATCCCAATGACAAACGCTTCCCTAGCTAATTGCTAATACACATTCTTTACACGCATTCCAGTGATTTTCGCCTGCTCTTATGCAATTAGAAAGAGAAGAAAAAAATCAGCTGCTAGGCCTAATGACACGTTCAGTAAAACAGTGGGTGGGGTGTGTTACCAGACACATTTTATGGCTTTATTTACTCCTGGGCATAACTAAGCTCCAGATCCCAGTAGAAGGGACTTGTTTATTGTTACAGAAAAATGTCTACATCAAAATGAGGTTCAGAGGCGTGTCCTACACTGACAGGACACTGGCCAAAGTGCTACTCTGATTTAAAGGCCTTTAAAAGCCTCTGCTATGAGACGCATCAGCCCTGAAGGTCTAACTTTAAAGCATGCAAAATGGCCAATGTGTGAACGGTATGTCAAAACAACTTCCAAAACCTCATCTCATTAGCCGCCAAGTGAGACAACCACAACTGAAACTGAATGGCGACGCAAAAGAGCTGGTCAGGGCAGAATGCAGCACGCACCCTCACACTGCCCTTATTAGGAAAATTCTACCACACGGCAGAATGGCAATTTACATTCCCACTTCCGGGCTAATTTGCTTTGGTGTTTCAACCATGTCACAGAAAGTCTTTCCAACCTCAGCCATAGGCTAGGGATTCGCTCTTCTTAGTTAGGATTTGAGAGCTAGCGCAGAGAAAGGGAGTTTGCTCAGATCAGAAGGAAACCAGGCTGGAGAAGCAATAGGAGCCCTAGAGAGTGTGAAAATCCTGCGTGGGTATTTTGTTTGTCATCTTGTCCATTACAGCAAGACAGGAGGAATTGTCTTAGCTGGAGCCAGATAGGAAAAAACTTCTAAAACAGCCTTGCTGGTAGCAGCAGAGCAACATGGGCTTGTTATCTTTACTGAATCTTAACTCCAGGACTGACGAGAAGCATCAGTAAGAGTGTACAATTTGATTAAACACTTGTTCAATTAGGATTTCAAGCAACAGTGGTTCTGTGACAGATCAGAGAGTCAGGATATCTGGGTTCTGTTCCTAGCTTTGCCAGAGACTGTGTGAGAGACCCTGGGCAAGCCAATCAATCACGCTGTGTCTCAAGTTCCTCACCTGAAAGAAAGATGGGGATAAGAAGACTACTTCCCTCATAGGCTAGATGGTTGGAGAGAACTTTGAGGTCCTCTGATGGAAGGTGCCAGCGATGGTCTTATTAACATGTGATAAAAATCATTTTAATGCATGATCACAATTTCCCCCTCAATTACGTTCCTTAAATGCCAGGATCTTGCATCTTGGGACGATCATTTTATGCCACATGAAATGACGTTTGATAATAATGAAAATACTGCTGATTGACACTGGGAAATTACTGGAGGAAGGAGACTGTACCAGGATGGCTTCCTTCTTGAAATGTAAGAGCAATCTCAGACAGCTGCCAAAATGCAAATGTTATTCCAGATGGGAACTCACTCTTTCCTTTCCTCTCTGTCTTTTTGTTCCTTTGGCCATAATGATGGGGAACAGCTACATCAATGGTCAATACCACTCGTGTTTTTGGGCTGTCCAGGAGAGAGACAGCTGTTTCACCTGTGAAATGCCTATTTCTCAACTTAAACATCATGGCATTACCATTTTATATCCTACATCTACCAGCCATTCTGCTAGTACTGGCCTGGCCTACATCACTGAACAGATCGACTATGACATTTGCCAGCATTATAGAAAGACGCCCTGCTGGACATACATGCTGAATGTATCCATCTCTCCTGTCAGGTTGATTCGTTCCATGAGACTTGCGTCCACTTTTTCTTTGAGTTTTTCTTCAAGCTGTCAGGGGACAAAATGAGTAACAGACAGACATCAGATTTCTACCTAAATTGATAACTTAGCTGCCTAAACTCCTGGAAAAGCCAGCTTGTTAAATCAGGAAATGGTCCTAGACTATTGCAACCTGTCTGAGATTTGCTTAGTGGATAATAGTATCCAGAATAGAGATTTCCTGTCTGTCAGAAGCTCTAGACACAATGGTGGTGTCTCCTTGAAGCAGTTAACTTCCAAGGCTGTAAAAGCAGAGTTTCTGGCCCAGTACCACACACAAATCTAACATGACAACGTACTAGGGTACTAACTCACCTAAACCAGGTGTGTCACCCACCGATGAACGTGCATTACAGGTCCCCATTTGTGCCAGATGTGCAGAGGCTACGAGTCTATTACAGCTCCAGCTAAAGCGCCTTAGTTCTTTAGTTAAAACAGTAGCAGCTCATGCTGTTAGCTCTTGTGGTCCCCGGTTGAACCCCCAGTGGATTGGCCAAGATGGCGGCTAACACAGGGCATCCACTAAGCTAAGACATTCCGAGAGCACGTTAAATGTAGAGTTAACTGCAATGGTGGAGAAGCCTGAGGGAAACATTTGTGTCCCCTCTTTTCACTGTGCCCTGCTACATTGTAGGACCAGGAATGTGGTTAATCAAGTTAGGCCTTGAAGGATAACGGGAGAAGGGATTTTGATGATTCTCCCTCTACTGGATTAAAGCAGTTTATGTATCAAGTATGAAAGAATGCTACCCGAAAGGGACATACCAGTTAGGGTTTAAGTCACAAAACCGTTCTGATCCAGCAAGGGCAGCAAAATCAACACTCTCGTCTTTGAAATATGGTTTTAATTAATGTTCTAGTTCCATAATTAACCCAGCATTATGCACAGCAGAAATTACTATGTCAATTTCAGCACAGAACCCGACTTCTTTAATTAGATGAGTAGCAACCTTTAATTTTAAAATTAAATATTACAAGCTATTACTTAGTACAGCTGAGGGCCAAGGAGCAGTACTTCATTGCCTGATTTACCACGGCATAATCGTGTGGTGGATGGGATACAATATTACAGGTGTTGCGGAGGGAAGTTCACCTGTTGGGTTGTTGCCAAGCAGTACTCTGCCGTGCTCAGGATGCTACAGATGAGACAGAGTTCTTCTACAGTAAACTTAGCCACTTCCGAGCCCTCCTTTTCTTTCAGCAGGCTGGTGATGGTCAGTCCACCACTGCTGCTTGTTGTTCTGCGGGAAAGACAAAAATGGTGAGGCTCAACCATCAACTGTGCTTTCTGGTACACGTACACACATCACCAAATGCACTATTTATAGATTTAAAGGCCAGGAGGAACTAGTCTGACCTCCTGCATAAAACAGTCCAAAGAATCTCATCCAGTAATATCGACACCAAGCCCATCCCTTCGGTTTCAGCTACAGCAAATCTTATAGAAAGAGTTCAGTTTTTATTTAGTGACTTCAAGTGATGGAAAATCCAGCCCATTCCAGTGTATTAGAACTTTACCAAATTTAATACACATTTCATGGCTAACCCTACCTTGGTTATCAACTGCTCCGATACTCTGCTTAATGGCTACAGGAAGATCTCAATAGCTATTATGCAACATGGTAATAAGCTATTTATTATCTGATAACTTAATAGATTTCAACATATAGCTCCGAGTTTAGCACGCATTTCAAATACTGTGGTAACTAAAAGGATAGTAAATAACAGCATACGGAGATTATCTCCTGTATTTTCTACTGATTTGTTGATACACAGCAGTTAATCAAAGGATCAGAACAGTTGGGAGTCAGGAAATTCCCTGCCTATTTCAACTGTCTATAATCCAAATCCTTTAAAAAAAAAAAAAAAAATAGGACAGCGATATTTATCTTGGACAGCAGAAATAGAGCACAAAAAGTCATATGTTCAAAGAATGCAACTGAGGTCTGCTGGAGAACACGTTAAATTCATCTTTCCATTTTTCTAAATGTAACCCCACTACCATATGTAAAACATTTTAGCTGGTTTCAGAAATTCACTCTGCTGCTCCCAGATTTAGAACGGGAGACAGCCTGGATAGACCAAATAGTTGTATGTGTTCATTACCTGGAACTAACATTGACGATTTCCCAGTGAATTCACTGGGACAATTTTCACTTATTTACACTAGTGTAAATCCATGACTTCAATGACTTCACTGGATTGACACCTGTTTAACAGAGCTCAGGTCAATTAATTATGTGTTTGTGTACACACACCCCTAAAATAGTTCCAATCAAGACACTTCAGAACCCTACAAAGAAATTACCTTTATTACTAGTTAGTATATGAATCCCATCAGGATCAACTTGATTGCCCTGATTTCAAAACTGTGCTTGTACAACTTGGCTTCTAATTTGCATGTGTGATTAGCACAGATGTGTATGTCAGGCCTTTTGCATATACAACCACCCAATGTGAAAGGGCCTGACTCTTCACTACCTTACATCTTGGCCTCTTGTGTTGATATTCACACTGTGTAAAGTTGGTGTACAATGCTACTCTTCCTATCTAGTAGTTTCACACTCACTTTGCACGTGACACAAGGTGTAGAGCAATGGAGAATTGGGGCCTGAATCGGCCATTGGGGTAGCTGTGCACAAGCAGTTCTGAAAGTCAGATCTCCAGTGTTTATTTTTCTTGGCAGGGTATCCAACTCCCACTGAATTATAATGGGAGAGGGTCCTAACTCCCAGAGACTCTCCTGAAAATCCCAGCGCTAGCTCTTCTGTTTATCCTCCTGCTGTCTCTCAATGCAACGTAATAGTACTTTGGATTTACATAAGGGAGTCATACCACAGCTACGCGTTTCTTTTGAAAGTGCAATGCTGGCATTCACAAGTGTTGATTTATTAGCCAGTTATTGTTACAACACATCTCTACCCACACGGTATCCCCAGACTGTGGCCTAGCATTTGAGAAACTAAACTTACTTGGGCAGGTTTCCAGAGAGAATTTTCCAGGCATATTCCCGGAGGTACTTCTGAAATATGGTGGTCAATGCTATCATGGGTTCGCCAGTGCTAAGCTGCGAACACTGCACCATGCACTTCTTGTAATAGACAAAGAGGTCAGCACAGCTGGGCAGGACAGCTCCCCCTTCATCCACATTTGGCTTGGGAGGCCCTTGAGCTTTGAAATCAGCGACAAATCTGTCAATCAGCTCGCCAAGATTTCTAATGCAAGGAAAATAAAGAGATTTTAATATGGTGGTAAAAAAAATAAAAAAAGATATGCTTAAAACCAGATGTCTTGTCGTATGATACCAATCAAGTGAATTCAAATCTTCGCAGTCTGATGCTTTAGACCTCTCCTGTCCCCACCCATTCAGCACAAAGCTTGTTCAACAACAAAGAACAGGGTGGAAGAATGATGACCTTGTGTACCCAGAATTTTAATGGCAGCTTCAATTGGTTCTCCAGTCACATATAAAATATTACAAACCCTGCCAGGACCAGGTTCAGCATATTAAATGCAAGTGCATAAAGCCTATGCTCAAGTTTCATTCCTGGCACCAGTTGAAGTAACAGTCGTATTGCACAGCTCAGCCGCCTCCAAATCAGGCCATGTGGAACAAGCCGTTTAAAGGGACGAGCTCAAAACGGTACGGCATTGGTGCCATTTGTTGTTTCATGGTTTCCGTTGGTTGTGCAGAAAACACATAAATCCTTTAAAGAAGCTTTAATAATAGACAACAATTATTATTAACACATGAAAGTGTGTTTTTTATTCAAGCTCTTTTTAATCACGGACTATTTATTGTATACAATCATGGTTTTGTTTGCTGCCCCCTCGGAGCTGTGGAGCACCAGAGTTAATCCGCTCTTTGCTAACTGTAATCACTACAGGGGATAGGATGTATATGCCCCAACGAAGTTCACTCATTGCCTACCCCACTAGGGAGAAAAGGCTTTTCAGCTTGGCAGATGGCTGATGCAAGCACTACAGAATCAACACGCGTCTTCTGATCAAAGGGAGTTCCCCTTGGTCCCACTTCTCCAAGCCCAGCACCTTAGTGTTAGCATACCAGGTTCTGGTCTTAGAGTACGGATGGGTTTGCTAGTCTCTGTGTGACAGGTTTCATTAGAGCTGGTTGAAAAATAGCGCTCCCACCCCACCCCAAACAGAAAATATTGGGTTTTCAGTAAAATATCAAAAATCAAAATATTTCTGCAGAAAACTGAAAGTTCCATTCAAAATGGCACCATGGTGCTTCATGGGAATTGTGGTTTGGATCCTTACTCTCCCATTCTTCTTTATGGTCTAGGTTCTCTGGCCAGACTGTCTCCCCCATGATGCACTCCTCTTGATAAGAAGAGGCAGATACATCATAAAAGTGCCAGGCGGTGGTGCATCATGGTAGATGTCGTCCAGCCAGAAAACCCAGCCCAACCCATAGGGGAAAATGGTACCATAAAGCAACTCAACTACAACAACCATGAGGCACAGCAGTGCCATTTTGAACTGAAATGTTTCAGTTTTCAGATAAAATATTTGGGTTTTCAGGTGTTCATTTTTTTCAACAAAATATCAAAATTTTCCACAGAAAATAGACACTTTCTGCAAAAAATGTCATTTGGTCAAAATACAATTTTCCGTTAAACAAAAAACAACCAACCCCTTGACTAATTTCAACTGAACTTTTCAACCAGCTCTACATTCAATGCCTGAGACCTGGCAAATCAGATAATTAACCCAAAGGGGCTGGGAGAATCACGTGCACTGGGTTCCCCTGAAAAGGGCACAATAACCCTTCTTCAACTATGCGTCTGATGCTGGGCTTCAGGAAAGGTCCTGTAACACCTTTCCAAACATAATTTCCATACAGTCTCAGAACAGAATTACACTTATTTTCTCTTGCAGATGAAGATGGACCCTCAGCATCAGGGTTCAACTGCCTTCGCCACAGCCAGGCTTGCAATCAAGGACTGAAGAGCCTGATACTGGACACTTCCACTTTGATGCTGCAGAAGTTGAAGAACTACATGCATTTGTGCAGTCAGAGCAACCGAAAGCAACCAAACAACATGCCTGCCATGAGGACATGGAAGGAATGATTGCTCAGCCTTGATCTTATGGCTTATGATCCTATTCTGTGCCGTGGAGCCCCTTTAGCAATTAAATACATTATGGAGAGCCAACTACCAATTTTGCAAGGATGTGTCTGTAGATAGGGTAGGCCTAGCAAAGTGCCAGAGACAGAAACTCAGCTATGTCAAAGCAGTGATCTGTGAGCTCTGCGGGACAGGCCTGTACCTTCCTCTCTGTTTATCTAACACCTAGAGCAGTATGCAAACCTGTGATGATGATGATTTTCTTCCTTCAGGAGACGTGAATGGGAACAGAGGGGAGAAACAGATGCAGAATCAGGGAGGTTCCTGCCAGGGCTGCAGCATCAGCGGAGCTGATGCCTACTAAAGATGGCTCACGTACGGTAGCCTGCAGCATTTCTTCAGTGTCTCAAAGGATAACTGACATGGCCTGGTCCTAGTAAACATCCTACTAAATTCAACAGCTGCTTTTCTATCCCGGCACCTGTGGCTTGCTCCATGTGTGCACACAAAACTGACTCTTTGAGTAGGCAGCAGCCATATTGTTCTGATTTCTTCTATCCCAAGACACGGTGAGCAACGGCAGTGGCTTTTGTTTCTTTACACCTCATATGCTCGATCTCCACAACACATTCTCCTCCGCTATGCAGAGCGAGTTCGATGCATTTCCTGGCTCCCACAAAGTCTTCTCAATACAAGCACATGGAGCTGCAACTACAGTGGTCTGAAATGGCCGGGAAAGCAATGCTATTGTACTATGCCTGTTTTAAGACTAAGCTGCACAGGCAAATGTCAGGTTTCTGCATTAGCCAAATACCACGGATCACCACGTCAGCAAAGGATCCTCAACTCTGGAATTCACTTCCCCTCCCTTCAGACATCAGAGACTGACTGAATGAGCTGGCCTTCTGGTCATATTGCAAAGCCGTCCATTCCTTCAGGCTTTTCCAGGTGAGCAAGCTGGAGAGGATGGATGGCTTGGGGTGAAAGGGAGAGTCCTGTGCTGAAGGAATTCTAATTGTGGACATTGGTCCAATTTGCATTTGGAAGTTATTGTAAACAAGAAGCTCAATTTTGCTTCTATTGATGTCAATGAAGTTTTCCCATTGACTTTAGTAGCTGCAGACCCAAATGCTGTACAAGTGCCTAAAGCATTTAAGTTAGTCCAAATAACTGTTTTGTCACTTTTCTGATGGACCGCACAACCTTCACTGTGAGCCAGCAGGGTCAACAGAGCACCCTCATTTGTCCCCAGGCCATTCTGGAGGTCTTGTCCAGCGTAGGACTGACAGGGCCGGCTCTACCATTTTTGCCGCCCCAAGGAAAAAAAAAAAAAAGCCGCTCGGATTGTGCCGCCCCAAGAATGGACAGAATGCCGCCCCTTAGCATGTGCCGCCCCAGGCACATGCTTTCTCTACTGGTGCCTGGAGCCGGCCCTGGGGACTGATGTGCTTTTGGGCCTTGATGAGCCAGGTGACAATTCTTTGCAGCAGCTGTTGCTTGGGAGTTGGCAAACTCATGGCAGCTGGACTGTGAACAAATAGGCACTTTTCTGCCAACGCACCATGGGAACAACATATTGGCCTCACAGCAGCGTGAAGCACCAGATAGGGAAAAGTTGTTCCCGACCATTAGGAGCTGAAGTGTGAAGAAGGTGAGAGAGAGACAGAAAAGGAATCTCTCCTATCCAGGTTTTGGAAATGAGACTGCTGCTGACAGGACATCTTTACTTCCATATGCAAATGAGAAGTCTCTCCAAACAACGGCACACTAGTTAGGAACAGATTTTCCAAAACGAGATAAGAGAGAGAAACTGCAATGAAATCACTCAAGTGCAGAATTTTACTCTGTTTCTATTGGACTCAAACTCTTCCATTTGCACACTCACCCTTTTCTTGATTCGCTCTCTCTCCTGGTCTCCAGAACGTCAGTACTTTTTTCTAGATCTACGACAGTATGCAATTAACACAAGTTCCTAGTTAGTGCTATCATGACACAGCTGTCAGCTAAGCAATGACAGAATTAATAGCCAGTGCTTCGTTCTTCATTAGAAGAATGGGAGGATGCACAATCTTCATGAAAAAGAGCTGGATATCAGGCCATGAAGCAATATGAATAAAGAACACACTGTATTTAACAAGCCAGTTTGTTCAATCTAGATAACACGCATCATCTCGGTAGTAGGAGCAAATAACGTGAAGTAGTCCAGGTCAATTGTAGGGTATAACACACTATCGGATACCCCTGGAACTCCTTGCGCAAGTGACCCCACATTCAGAACACTAACCCTCTGCTGGACTACAATAAGGCACAGCGATTTTCAAAACAGTTTGAGTCTGTGGGGATTTTAGAGGACTTAGAAATATTGGTTGCTAATAGTTAGCAGGTCTCAACTTTAACAGAGCTAGTGCTCTGCTAGAATATAGCTTTGTTTATTTCCAACATTATATCTATTCATATCGCTCACAGAAGTTGTGCATAAGAGTCAGACGCTTATATCCCAGAGAGACTGAAGTGCAATCCGATGCCTGATATTCGAATTGTAACCAAGCTTGGGGGGAAAAAAACCACGAATCTTTAAAGGCTTTCTTCCAGGTATCTCCTGAGAAACTGCTACAGATGTTGGCTCCATGTTTCTTCACACTGGTATGGAAACAATTTTCCGGCAGAAAAGGAACCAGCTGCATTCTGCCACGAATTAAGGGAGCACTAAACAACACTTCTGTCCCACCATCCTTTCTATTTGCTGGCCAAATACCCAATTAATTCTCTGAGCGACATCCCCTATGCAGATATCAATCAAACAGATCCCTCAAAAATTCAATCCCAGGAGAAAAGATTGTACAGAAAAGCAAACTTTTTTTTTTTTTTGGGCTAATGTGGCAGTTTTTCTTTGAACTCCCTGCTGTCTGTAGCTATCAAGCTAATGTAAAACATCTTGGGGACTGTGGAAGAAAATAGGAGGAAAAAAATGTGAGAGCAGGAGCAGGGTGGGGTAGGATTACTGAAAACAGGGATTGAATTGGCCAAAGTGAGCAGGGTGGGGGGTGGAATGTTCATACCCTTTGGTGTTTAGCTTGCGGAGAGGGAGGAAAAAAGACATTTCCCTTTGTTCTGCTGTGCGAGTGGAATCTAGCCCCAGAAGGGCAGACTATTGCACTTGTTTTTTAAAGCATAAAAGGTTTATGGGACATGGAAAAACTGACCCAGGATTGCTACCTGGCATTTCAATGCAACTGGGACACAGCAGGGTTCCGATCCATGACTGGAGCTCCTAGGACTAGGATAATATGAATAATAATAATTATATCACCACCATGAGCCTCTATCTAGTTTAACGTGGAGTTCTAGCCCACGAAAGCTTATGCCCAAATAAATTTGTTAGTCTCTAAGGTGCCACAAGGACTCCTTGTTTTTGTTTTTTTTAATCCAGTTTAAGTCCATTCATTTTTCTCTCCTCTGGTAGCCCTCAGGGAGCTGGCTGGTCACATGATGGTGACTCCTCCCTGTTCCCCCAGCCCTTAAGTTATATTAAAAGAAGCTAAACTATTTTAAATACTTTTCCATTATCACTTTTCCCTGTAATCAGTCACTGCAGTTGTCACAGGGGCGTTATTTGATCACCAATGGGAGGGGAGGTGCCCAGGAGACTGTCTATGAAGATGTGGTCAAGCCTATGGAAAAGTTTGAAAGCCCCTAGGCTAGAACATCTTCCATTCAAAGGATCTCTAAATATTCTGCAGTGAGTCAGAAACGATGATGATGCTTTAATAGTTTATGGTGACTCAGATACTAAGCAAAGCGATGGGCTGGGAGTGACAGAAAACACATTTGATAATACCTAGCACATTCATAGCACGCTTCATATGAAGATCTTTATACAAATCATCAAATCTCAGAACACCCCTGTAAGGTAGGTGTTACATCCATTTTACACAGGGGTAAACCCACGCACAGCAAGGATAAGTCAGTTGCAAAACACTATTAAGCAAAACTATAGGTGGGTAGGACATGAGATGAAAGATGAGCATTTATCATGGAGGGGCAGTTGACTATGCTCCGAGTCTTCATTGCTCATATTGCGGGAGAAAAGCTTGCTTCCCCAAGAAACCAACATGGATCACTGCTCCAAGCCTATGGGACTAGAGATAACACCATGATCCAATCACATCAGGGGCCTTCAAACTTTGCCCAACCCAAGGCCACACTAGTAACTTACCAGAAGCCTAAATTCTGTTCCTGATTTGAATACAAACATCCAATGGTAGCCACTCTCCTTTTTAAATAAGGAAGCAAGAGGTGCGGAAATTAATGGAACCTGCAATGTGGTTTGGCAGCCCAGACTGTCAAAATGGTGCATGCTGAGAGTCACATCTCTCAGCAAGGAAGCAACAGACTGCGTTACAGGACTTGGTGGGCCCTATTTTGGCCACCTTTCATTGTGAATTTTCTAGCCTGGTGTGTGTCCCAAACACAAAAATCCCTCTGCGGTTTCTTTTTTTGGGAGGCGCATCTCTGTACATCACATCCTTTCTAAGAGATGAGGGATGTTGCTGATTAAAGCAAGCAAAGCAGAATTTGAGAAAACCCTCATCATAATACATATTCAGTCAAGACAAAAAAAAAAAAAAAAAGGGGGCATGCTTGTTACTCACTTGTCCTGGGACTCAATATACACATAGAGGTGAGGTTCAAAGCACTTGGAAATGATGCCATGAAATGGGTTGTCCGGGGCCTTCGGCTTCTTGGGCTGCAAGGAAACCATTTAGAGCAATGATTGCAAACCTGCCATCAAACTTCTACAGAAGATAGCACAGCAGGACTTATGTTCTTTAGAACTTTATTGTAACCCAGAACTCTATTGCTAGATAACCAACAACGTACAGAGGGTCACGGTTTGCCTCAGTCTAGCAATGTTCTTGTGTGTTTAATTGCCTGGTTTATTTGCTTTGAAAGATGAAGTGTTGCTAATAACATATATAACCTGGTTTGGACCCTTCACATCATAAGATGTCCATAGAATCATGGAAGTGTAGGGCTGGAAGAGACCTCAAGAAGTCATCAAATCCAGCCCCCTGTACTGAGGTAGAACCAAGTAAACCTAGAGCATCCCTGACAAGTGTTTGTCCAACCTGTTCTTAAAAACCTCCAATGACAGGGATTCCATAACCTCCCTTGGAAGTCTATTCCAGAGTTTAACTTATAGTTAGTAAGCCTCTCCAAATATCCAACCTAACTCTCCCTTGCTGCAGATGAAGCCCTTTACTTCCTGTTCTACCTTCCGTAGACTTAGAGAACAATTGATCACTGTCATCTTTATAGCAGCCCTTAACATATTTGAAGACTGTTATCACGTCCCCCTCATTCTTCTTTTCTCAAGACTAAACATGCCCAGTTTTTCTAACCTTTCCTCATCAGTCAGGTTCTCTTAACCTTTGATCATTTTTGTTGCTCTCCTTTGGACTCTTGCCAATTTGTCCACATCTTTCCTAAAGCGTGGTGGCGCCCAGAACTGGACACAGTACTCCAGCTGAGGCCTTACCAGCGCCGAGTAGAGCAGGACAATTACCTTTCGGCTCTTACATACAACACTCCTGTTAATACACCCTAGAATTGGATTCGTTTTTTCACAACTGCATCACATTGTTGACTTCTATTCAATTTATGATCCACTATAACCCCCAGATCCTTCACAGCAGTACTACCATCTAGCCAGTTATTCCCCATTTTGTAGTTGTGCATTTGATTTTTCCTTCCTAAGTGAAGTAATTTGTGCTTGTCTTCACTGAATTTCATCATGTTGATTTCAGACCATTTCTCCCATGTGTCAAGGACATTTTGAATTCACATCTTGTCTTCCCAAGTGCTTTCAACCCCTCCTAGCATGTAGTAAAATAAATGTATGATCTTTCTGAGAGTTGTCTTTTCACTTGTAGAGCTCTCTTACAATAAAGAATAGTTTGTGTTTTTATAACACCTTTCAACAGAGGCTCTCTAAGCACTTTACAAATAAATAGGGATGTTGTAAAGATTGGTTAATAGTAAGGAAAGGCCATCCCCATCAGAGATGGGCACAGCAGCTGTTTAAAAGGAAGCAGCATAGTCTAGTGGATGTGACACTGGATTAGCACTCAGGAGACCTCGGTTCAATTCCCACCATTGGAGTGCTGGGTGACTGTGGGCAAGTCAGTGCACCGATTTCCCCATGTGTAAAAATGCAGATGATAATACTGATGTCCTTTGTAAAGTCCTTTGAGATCTATAGAAGAGCTAGGTATTACTATAGGAGAAGGGATAGCTCAGTGGTTTGAGCATTGGCCTGCTAAACCCAAGGTTGTGAGCTCAATCCTTGAGGAGGCCATTGGGGGATTGGTCCTGCTTTGAGCAGGGGGTTGGACTAGATGACCTCCTGAGGTCTCTTCCAACCCTAATATTCTATGATTCATCAAATATAATTAAATGAACACATGCCTACATTTTAAGACATGAAATTCACTATTCTAAGGTGGAATTTAGGTAAGCAGATCACAATTCCAAGAGTTGCAGTTATCAATGCACAGAGGGCTGTATGATCTCTTTCACTATGACAACATATTTTATGGGTGGAAGGAGGTTATGTTTTAAAATGATCACTAAAAATACTATTTTTCATGTCAGATTTGCAACATTAAGTACATGCACAATTTAGGGTCATCTGTCTTATTCTCATTTTATTACATAAAATATTTTTAATGTGCCGAGCCTTACTCGCAACCATGGCACCTCCTCCTTTCTGTGAGTCTACATTTCCAAAGCCCAGCTCATTCACTGATTCAGCAAAGAGTGTAAGCATGTCTCAGTGGGGCTGTTCGTGTGCATAAAGTTCCACACATGCTTAAGGGCACTGCTGAATTAAGGCTTTAAAGGCTCCAAATATTTGTACCATATCTAGAATTTTAAAATGTTGTTATTGACTCTTTCTGCTGTTGTCTCCATTTCTTAGCAACCAGACAATTTCACAGCCTGCAAAGAAAGCATTGGTGATTCAGTGGCAGAATTCTCACTTCCCTTGCCAGAGACTTGGGTCCAATGCCCAGCCAATGAAGAGCTGAGTTTTCCGCTTTGAAAAAGCCTTTTCACCCTAAGAAAAGGAACTAGAGAGCTCTTTCCCATGTGCTTTCCTAAACAAGAGACAAGGAGGCACTGGGTCACCTGTGGAATGTGCACCGAGACTGGAAACGCCAGCATTTCAGAGAAATAATTAAGACGAGCGCACACAAAAATGAGTAATAACGTGTGGCTGCAAAGCCTACGTGAACCAACGATTTATGGAGGCCAGAACACTCCATGAACCTGGTTTCATTAACCTTTTCACGAACAACAACATTGGGGAATGCGAGCTTTTACGACTCTGGGAGAGAGCAACTGCCCAGCATCCCCCGATCCTGTGCTTTGCCAGCGCCTGTGCATCCAACTGGGTGTGTACATGCCTCAACTTTGGGAAGAAAGCAATGGGTGGCATTTCTAAAACGCACCGTTCCCAGAGGTCTCAGGAGCTCTGACAGGACCACCTTGTGCAGCAGGGAATCAGGGATTTACTAGGCTAGTGATGTTTACCGTTCCTGTGGCTGGAAGAGCTGGATTAAAGCAGAGGTTGTGTGTGTGTCTGTGTGTGTCTCTCTCTCTCAGTCTTTGCATCATCCTGCACCCCGCATGGCTGAGAGAGACAGAATACTAAATCTTCTAACAGTAGCAGTGAAGCAGTATTTCAGAGTGCATGAATGCTGTCCAAGAGCTGCAGATGTTTAAACTATTTCCTCCTGGAGTTTGATGGAATAATAAAAGGTTACTGTTGTCACAGTAAGCAGGTCTGCAGCTGGCCCAGTTTCCTTTTATTACTATCCAAAGTAAACAGATTAAATCTAACTGCTAGGATCACCAGAAGGGTTTCTTTTTAAGGTGGTTTTCTTTTATTTCTTTCCCCTCACTCTTCTGCTCCCTCTAGTAACCCTCTTCCACTTACATGTGTCCTCAGTCACCAGCACTAATGTCTTAGAGGCTTTCTGCCTCCCAGCTCCCTCCACCCTTTCCTTTTTCTGCTCCTCTCCCGCCAGCAAAAGCGAGTGAAATATATAACGTGCAAGTGTTGCTGCCTAGGAGCAAACCTCCTTCCCAGGTGTGCCTCAGCTGGGCAGGGCTTTGCTGAGTGCACTCACAGCTCCAGCCAATCATGGTGCCATTCTCAAGCGTAGTAATCTGGGGAATGCCAAAAGTGGGGCTCCCTCCCCCACAAGCAGCACTACACGGAATAGCGTGACAGGCTGGCACAGACTTGATGCCAGGAAGGAAACCAGCTTCCTTGCATGCTGGGAACTAGACAATTCCCTGCTCAGAAATACTTGAATTGCCTTCTGACAAGTTAGTACATTCAGCTGTTTATTAAAAACAGGGGCTGGTTCTGCAGTTCATTTAGTCCTTCGCCTGCCTTCTGGCACCCCTGAGAATCCCCTCAGTTTTTCCTACACTTTACTCCCTCCCCAACACCTTTCCTTGTGGCTGGCTTTCTCTATGGCCAGCACAGCAATCATCATCTAGGATCTGAAAACCCAACTGTATTCTGGTGTCTTTTGTCAGTAAAAGTTCTGCGGTTACGCTTCAGCTGCTGACCTTGTTGGTGACATGCAAGGTTGACTAGAACCCAGCTCATTCTCCCTACCTTGGAGGAGTAAAACCGGTTTGTTTCAATAAAGTGAGCACCTATGACCTGAAGTCACATGGGGAGATGTGTCAAGTGAGGGACCATTACTACGAAGTATTTGTTGGACCAAGATCACGCTAAGCATGTGGCAATGACAATGAACTTCTCAAATAGATTTGGAAAAAAAAGCTTAGGGACTTCCAGAGAGTCTCAGAAACTGGGACTCTTTTGTTTGCAGATAAGGAACTTGGAAGACTTACTCTATCTATATCGCCTTTCTCTATCACAGTTTCGTCTGTCTCTGTCCCACTTTCATCTTCCAGAAATGGGTTGGTGGAGGGAGGTGGCAGCTCTGCCTTTTTCTGTTAAAAAAAAGAAAGTCAGTAAAGGGCGAGAAAGTTTCCTTTTGGGATATCAGCCACATTGCTGCATTCTCGCTTTGCCTTCCTAAGCCCTTTCTGCATTTCTTGCAAGTACTGCCAAGTGTTACGTGCAATGCGCCTCAATCCTGACCTCCTGCGAGAACTAAAGTCTAGTCCTCCATCCTCCTCCTCCGCTCTACCAATGCATCTCACTCCTGACATGCGACACGCCCTTCTGCTCCAGGGCTGGGCTCCCCAACTTCAACAACTCTGCCAATGCACCTCAGGACGGGAAATTCTGGCTAATGATATCACAACAAATTCCTACTCTCCCCAAATTAGCCCTGCGATCTTTAATAGCCAGCAAGCTGGGTGGTCAGCGAGTCACGGTTCAGGGCTCCAAATTCTGCTCGCTGCATTAGAAGCAGAGCCCAGAACTGGTGCTAAACACTCAAGAGGGAAGAAGCAGAGTTTGAACTAGTGCCAGCACTGGTCTTTGCTGGCTGACGAGCGAATGGTGCTGTGGAGGCACTAGAGAGGGTGAAGAGCCTGCTAGGGGAAGGGGAGCAGAGTGGCTCCCATTGGAGGGCAGCCCCGTAAAGCACTTCTTGGTCAGGCCTAGGTGGAAATATAGAGATGGGGGAGAATATCCCCATGTGAAACTCCAAATCACACGGTTTCCAAACTGGCCTAGCCAGCCAAGACAGACTGTGCTGTGGGGCAAATCACAGGAGGTATGAGAGTGTGATATGGTAGCCAACCCCAGTGCATGAAGGTTAACCCAGAGATCTGCCTGCCACATAAGTAATAGGGGTGGGCACAGAAAGGTAGAGAGCAAGTGGCTATGGCGTGGCTCGCTCAAGTGTCCTTTCCTCCGCAACAGGCTACGAAGCTAGAAAGGGCTCCCGCAATTGGGATGCATTGTTCTTGGGCTGCTTGGTTTTATCTGGAATCTTTTGTTTACGATTCAGTGCACAAAAGCTCCAAGGAAAGGGACTAAACTCTGCTGCTGGTGGGAGTGTCGTTCATTGTTGCCAGCTGAGGGTTCTGCCCACTGGTCTCCAACGGGCTTGGTAGAAAGTGAGGTGGCACCTCATCAGCTGTGCGCTCCTCACACAGGAAACCTCTGCAAGCTCCTTGTAACTCACAGAAACACTACAAAGCATGCAAAGCCAGAATGGGGCTTTATTGGTTACACTCCTACCATTCAAAAGGGGCCCACCTACTACATTGGCCAAGTCTTGCCCAGACTGCATTGGCAAGACTTGGTTCTAACCTCTTTAAACAGGGGCTTTATGACAGAATTGCTGACACAACAGTTAACTACGGACATGAGAACAGTGCTGCTGCAGCAAATCCGGCATTACAGCTCCCCTCTGCCACTCGTCTCCACTGTGTATTGTCCGTATACCCGTATATAATTACATGCTTTGTTTTATGTTTAAAAAGAGTTCAGATGACAGCAATCCAGGGCTTCATGGTCCCTAAATAGAATCAGAAGTGGGAGAAAGGCGGCCAGGAAAAGAAATTAATTTTCCTTATTTCAAACCCTCTTCTCTCCTCTTTTGTTGATCTTCAATTATAATCGCTTCCGTGCATCCCATTTCTGAAGGGATAATGAGAGCAACCCAATGCAGTCAGATAATTAACAGCACATTGGATAATAAATATTCTGGAAAAATGAAAATCAGATTGTTAAGAACTCTCCAATCAATCAATTAAAGGAAGTGCTAAAGAACTCCCCCTTTAACTGGCACCAGCCAGTGCATTACAGCAAAGAGCAATGGTTCAATCCATCATCCATTACACCTACACAGCTCCCTCAAAGACAAGAGTCCAAACAGGCCTCCGCAGATGAACAGTGCGGAGCAGCGCTCCTCAAACTTGCGGTCTTTGAGCCACATCTGGAATTTGTGCTGTCTAGGCAGCATTTGATTAGCACTCCACTTGCTCAGCTTAGATTCCAGGCAGAAAAAGCAGAGGGACAATCCCAGGACACTCCCTAAGCTACTGGGCATGCTGGTAACAGACAGAGCTCGGGACACTGAAATGAGACAAGGCAGCGTGCAAGCTGCCAGGGACCTTTCCCAAAGCCCCTTCCCCAGGCAGTAATTGGAAAGGAGCACTGAGAAGAGGGGAAAAGAGGATGTTGTATCAGCGTGCAAGAAACTTGTGTCATGATGAATACACTGCGGCACAATTATGTGGTGGTTCTTCATAACAAAGGGGCTTCAGCTGTAATTTAATTCAAGAGGCGTAGGAGAGTTGAAGTAGGAGAACCATGCATCTCAAGAGGTAGGAGAGGAAGGGGGTCCTCTGTGCCCCAGGATCTCACCACCACACAAACTCTCTGGGCTAACATCTTTGGAGCAGAGGAGGGCTTTCAAAAGATATCCTTTATAGCACCTCACTGCTCCAGTTACAGTGGAGGATGGGAGTTTCTTCCTGTAACAGCTGGGGCTGTAGGGCTGTTCTTTAGAAGTTTCCTTACCACGGTCCCGTCAGCCAGAGTGCACCCCGAGAAGCGTTTAGCCATCAGCCCTTCGAAGTTGGTCGTTCTCTGAATGGCAAACAAAAGCAATTTCACCTCAATCTCTTTAGCTCTTGTGCGCATGATCTTAGCAAGCTCTGTCCTGAAAGGGAGAGGGAGGGAAACGAAGGATGTGATTTCCTGCTTGAAGAGAACTATCAATTACTTCTGCACATATTAAGAAAAAGATTTGAAGCTTATGGTCGTAACTCAGTCCAGTTCCTATAGCGAACCAGCTCTCATTACTAAATTCCAAGTTAATTCCTAAGCCACTCTCATTTAACTACTAACCTCCCATACAGATTAGGTTTCAGAATTCATACCCACAGTTGTTGTGAGGTTTGTGCGTAACAGGACACCAGCCCCTACATCCAATGTACTCTTCTTAGCCAGAAAACCCTACAGTAACACAGCTTTGGCAAGAGCAGTGCTTATAATGGGGGTCAGAACAACAGCAGGGACGAGAGCTTTGGGGACCTTGGTTGGCGCATACTTTTCGGTCTCCTGGGGGAATTGGCTTTCAAGGAGCTAGCTCTGTGAGATGGCAGCCCCAGGCATCCCCACCACGTTACTTATCTCCAGCTCTGCTGCCGGGAAGTTGTTTTTCCTTTTATAGCAATATCCGCGTATTAAATGTATTTCTGTGATTCTCTCTCAGGATTATCACCTAAACAGCATTTTTTTTCCCCCCTTGCAAGTCCCAAGCAGTAGCCATTCTACAAAGACATTTAGCAGCAGCATTTTAAAAATCTTACAGATCTGCCATCAACTCAGGGAAAAACACCGATTACTACAGTATGCCCTCTTAGCAAAATTCACTGTTTGTGCTCACCTCGTAACATGGCAGAACTCAACGGCGATACGCTCCGTCATGCACCACTCCTGCGGAAACATACGCCCGTACTTTTCCTCGTAGTCCATCAGCTGACGTTTAATCCAAGCATAGCGTCTGTCAATTTTATCTAGCCAGGCGACCTGAATGAGATGAAGACCACTGTACAGTCCTGCAGCTGCTAATATTTAGACATGTTGCCTAAGTATATTCTAGTGCTTTAGAGAAGAAGCGGGGCTAAGAAACTTGAAGTCATATGGAATTGAACAACAAAAATAATACTTAGCACATCTTCAGACTTCTTAAATACAGGAGGGATTTTCAGACATGCCAAAGTGATTTAATAGCACAAGTCTTACTGAATGTCAGTGGGAGTTGTGCTCTTAAATCACTCAGGTGCTTTTGAAAAGCTCACCCATTCTCTCATTTATTCCCAGCAAGGTACATATTATTCCCGTTTTAGAGAAGGGGAATTTGAACCCCCTGAGGAAGTCAGGGGGATTAGAGTTTAGGAATTCCTGGATTCCCATTTTCAGCTGGCTTTCAAACTCTGGCCCTTGGGCCACTAGTTGCCTGCGGGTTCCTTGCTAGCGCTGCATAGAAGGAAAAAGTACAGCCCAAGACCACATCTCCTAAATCATCATCCACTCAATAGCACATCGTTAAGTCGTTACTCATCTCGGACACAGTTAGTTCAGAAACAAATATTACAGAATCAAGCTGGGTAAGTATGAAATTAGTAACTGCCAACAAAGCAAAATCTGTTTCTTTTGCAAAACGTAAAATCCAACCAGAGCATGCTGTGTTCCACTTACGTCTTGGTTTTCCTGGAAAAGTACCAGGTATTCCGAGAGGTGTTGTTTAATAAATTTCTTGATGATTTCCTGTTTGATTCTGGGATCTAAGACGTTAGCAACTAGACATGCATCACGGAGGACATTGCTGGGTCCGCCAGGCCTCTGTCAAAATAAACAAGAACAAAAGATTTACTAGCCAAAAAGCCTAAAGGAGAGATTGCAAAATCTACTGGCTTTTGTAGCTTCATCTTGTTTTTGTCCTCTACTATTAGTTCCCTTTTCCCACCACCACTGCTGCTGCCCCTGCTTATTGACGCTCAGGTATCTGGGTTCTGATGGATGAACAATGAAACAACTCTCAGCAAAAGGTGCCCTGTGGCTTGACAACTCGATTGCTGCCTGCTGGAAAAGCGCAGCCAGCTCGGCACATCATTTTTGTTAAGCCCTTCACTGTACACAGAATAATTCTCTGAAGGAGGAGGGCTAACAAAGCAATCCTGGGACAAGCAAACGTGTTCCCACCCACATGGAGGGCCAAAATATAAAATAAAAATAAAAAGCAGACAGGAGTTGATCAAAGCTTCAACATTTAGAAAGTTATTTGATTGCTGGTCAATATTGGCACATACCACAGCTTTACTGCAGAAGACCACAAACATCACAGTTGCTTAGAAGCATCTTCAGTAAAATCCCACGCCCCAAGGGAGTTTCAATTGGACACAGAGTTACTCTTCGTTCAGGGGCAATTCCAAAGCCTCTCCATTGATTTCAATGAGCTTGAAGTAAGGTTGCCATTGTGCAATCCCTGTTCTTAAACATTTGCTGCGTTCCACCAGTGCAGTGGTGGGCAAAGCGATCCTCTATTCTTGTACAAGGGCTTAGTAACATTTCTAAAGTGTTTTGAGGCCCATCTGCATGTAAGATGCTTTATTCTCAGAGAACTCTAGGCTTTGCAGGAGGGATAAGCAAGAAGAAGTAAGCCAAGTCTAAGAATTGTTACATGTATTATCACCATCTTTTGCATCCCCATAGCGCCAAGCAGGCCCACTGTGGGAGAACAAAGAGACAGTGCCTGTCCCAATGTTGTTACCTTTTATAAAAAAACGTGGCCTAGATCTGTAAAACAGTGCAGCTCTGCTGGTCTTAATAGCTATAACAGCTGACCCCAGCTGAGGATCCGACCTCGGAAGTGAATTTTTAAATTAAAAATAAGCGATAGTGACAACAGTGGTCAGAAGCCAGAGACTGGGGGGCTGCCACTTTGCAAGCTTCCTTTACACAGCCTTGCCATCACAATTCAGTCATGACCTGCGACACACTTTAACTGCTCCTAACCAGGATCTGCTACTGCTAGGATCTTTGATGTGGACTAACCCTCTCGCTACAAGACTCATTTGGTTTCTGACAAATAAACCAGATTTGAGCCCAGGCCTCCAGAGAAGGAAAAAACTTAGGACATTAACTGCACCTTCAGGTGCTCATGTAAAATATTAAAAGTAAACCATGAAACTGATGAGACTGTTGTATTCATGGGTCATGTCCCTGGGCAATGAAACTGCAGGTCTCTTTGTCTGTTAGTTCCTTGAAGAGACAAGAGATTTATTAGGTACATGGTCAAGGAGCAGTGGTGGTATTTTGGAAGACAGAGTTAGCTCCTCCCGTGCAAGGAATCCAAATTCTCCACTGAGCAAACAGTAATTCAAAATTATTGCTGGACTTCTGCTTCTTAGTATGCATCAACATACCGGCTCATTGCAGCATAGTGGGGTTTTCATTTTTATGCTGCTCCAGGGACTGGCAATGGAGCAGAGAGGCCTGGCTAACTTTTACAATCCATATACACGCACACTTCCAGCAGCAGGTAGAGCTCATGAGGCAGATTGCTGAATTAGGGAAAGAAACGTGAACTGCAGCCAGCCGCTCTGCTCTACGAAGTCTGAACAATCAGAGCCTCCCCTTGGGACTAACTTCTTTTGTGTTAGTGTTGTCTTTTGTAAACAAGGTTTTTGGTGGCTGCTGGGTAAGCTCAGTAGAGAGTATGGTAGGAGAGCCAGGCACAGCCAATCAGCTGGGTGCCCCCCAGAATTATTAAAAGCTGGGACCAAGCACAAGAACTTGCTCTCTATAAATACACCAGGAGGGTAAACAGCTATTTAAACTAACGGACGTTAGCACAAGAAGAAAGGGGTATACATTGGTCATGAATAAGTTTAATCTGGAAATGAGAAGAAGGTTTCTAACCATGAAAAGTGTTTTCCTAGGCAGCCTTCCAATAGGACACCATCCAGATGCAGCCTCTCCGAACGATCAAAGACATCAAACAGTATGAATTCCAGTTGGATGAAAGGATCCGTTTTCTAACTGAACAGGTCCCACTCTCTCAAATGGTCACCCAATGTTCTCTGAAGCAGTATGATCATCTGCTCCAAGTTCCCTGCGGGAATCCACCGAGACTCTGACCCAGCGAAAGCAGGATGGAAAAGAGCGCCAGAAGAACTAAAGCAATGTGTCTAGATGTCGTCAAGACGCACCTGTCCCTCAGAGGCACCGTAGCCCATAAAGCGCCAGATTTGGCTCAGGCAGAATATCATAGAGGCGTGTAATGCGTTCAGCAGCCTCTACACTATCCAAACAGCACGAGAACTTACCCAACCTAACTTTCCACTAGGGGTAGTGAGGGCAAACAGTCTAACTAGTTTTGATAAATCTGGATCTTGATACATTTTATGAACAGGAAGATATTGGGTTGCCAGCAATAGCAGGGGACTGGGCTTGATGACCCAGAAGGTCCCTTCCAGTGCTGTTTTGCTAAGTTTCTAAGACATTATTATTTATGGTCACAGGGAGAGGATACAGGAATATTGAATGAGTATCTATGGCTATAGAAAAATATATTAACAGTTAATGTTTTAAAGTGCTAATTAATCCCAACACCACAACTGGGAGGGAGGTAACGTTAACCCCATTAAAACAGATGATGTAACTCAGTGGCTCTCAAACTTTTTTCCTGGTGACCCCTTTCACACAGCAAGTCCCTGAGTGCGAACCCCCCCTTATACATTAAAAACACTTTTTTAAATATTTAACACCATTATAAATGCTGGAGGCAAAGCGGGGTTTGGGGTGGAGATTGACCGCTTGCGACCCCCCATGTAATAACCTCGCGACCCCCCGAGGGGTTCCAACCCCCAGTTTGAGAACCCTTATGTAACTGAAGCAGTAAAATTAAGTGACTTGAATCAGTGGCTGAATCACAATCAGGGCCACCCAGAGGATTCAGGGGGTCTGGGGCAAAGCAATTTTGGGGGCCCCTTCTATAAAAAAAAAAGTTGCAATACTATGGAATACTATAGTCTTGTGGGGGGCCCCTGTGGAGTCCAGGGCAAATTGCCCCACTTGCCTCCCTCCCTCCCCCCGGGCAGCCCTGATCACAATTCCAGTTCAGAAAATCCAGGCTCCGAGCTCTGTCCTCTGCTCACTTCAATATGCTTCTGATTCATCCAAGCACACTTTAGTTTTACTCTGCAATAAGGATCCTGTAGATGCCAGATGAAATTGATTGCAATCTCACAACTACCGAGTATGGATCTAAAATACTGTGAGATAAACTGAACGCCACATCTCTCACATAGAATCACAGGACTGGAAGGGACAAATGCAAAAAGTGAACCAACAGGATAAACAGTGAAAGGTAAGGGCCTGTTCTTGCAACCCCGAAGGCCTGATCCAGAACATATTAATAGAATTGTAGGACTGGAAGGGACCTCGAGAGGTCACTTAATCCAGTCCTTTGCACTCAAGGCAGGACTAAGTATTATCTAGACCATTCCTGACAGGTGTTTGTCCAACCTGCTCTTAAAATCTCCAATGACAGAGATTCCACAACCTCCCAAAGCAATTTATTCCAGTGCTTAACTGCCCTGACAGTTAGGAAGTTTTTCCTAATGTCCAACCTAAACCTCCCTTGCTGCAATTTAAGCCCATTGCTTCTTGTCCTATCCTCAGAAGTTAACGAGAAATTTTTTTCTCCCTCCTCCTTGTAACAACTTTTTATGTACTTGAAAACTGTTATGTCCCCCCTCAGTCTTCTCTTCTCCAGATTAAACAAACCCAATCTTTTCAATCTTCCCTCATAGGTCATGTTTTCTAGACCTTTAATCATTTTTGTTGCTCTTCTCTGGACTCTCTCCAATTTGTGAACATCTTTCCTGAAATGTGGCACCCGGAACTGGATACAATACTCCAGCTGAGGCCTAATCAGCGTGGAGTAGAGCAGAAGAATTACTTCTTGTGTCTTGTTACAACACTCCTGCTTAAAACATCCCAGAATGAGGTTTGGTTTTTTTGCAACAGTGTTACACTGTTGACTCATTTAGCTTGTGATCCACTATAACTCCCAGATATTTTTCCACAGTACTCCTTCCTAGGCAATCATTTCCAATTTTGTATGTGTGCAACTGATTGTTCCTTCCTAAGTGGAGTACTTTGCATTTGTCTTTATTGAATGCCATCCTATTTACATACATTTACTTGATGGAAAACAGTAAGAAAATGACACGCATTACACTACCACGCAGGAGACTAGGTTTCTTTCTAAAATATCTCCTAAAACAAGTCACACATAGATCAAATAGTAAATAAAAGCCCAAGATGATTATGCTTGACATTTCATTTGAACAACAGACTGTTCATTAGAGGGAGAAAAAAGCCACAATACCTTTGTGCCCTGGGAAGGAAAAGCTTCTTCAAAATCTGCCAAGATTTGTTGTCCTAACTCATTTTGGGCAGCCTTTACCCTGCCGGAGAAAGAGCAAGCAATTACTTTGTTCCCAGAATTACAACTAGTTGTTTTGTGTTTGAAATCGACAAATGTTGCTAAAACACAACACAAGCAGCTAGATGAAAATACACAAAAATGTAGCATAGATTAAAGTAATATCCACATGATGTAGGCTATTTCATCAAAACTGGGTCAGGTGGGATTTTTTGGGTACATCTGGCTAACAAGTCAGTGCTGTGACAGTGTTTATTAAGTTCTAATGGAAGAAATCCTTGATTTTAATCCCCCCCTTATAAATTAGTGCTGTCATTCTGGATCAGTTTCTCAGCTGGTATAAATCAAAGTAGTTCTTTTAACTCCAATGGAACTATACCAGTTTACACAGGCAGACAATCTAGGCCTCTATCTTCACGTGCACCATTGATATTTTAATGAAAAGTGTATTTTTAATGTATAAAAGGCTTCACAAAACCTCTGTTTCCAGAGTGGAATTATTCACAGCTCCCAGGTGGACTGACCTATTGTTAAATACCTCCATTCGAGTATCATTTGACTATGGTCACACATAATAAGTCTTTTATTTCTTTAGGAGAACGAAAAAGCTAGGACTTCAAGAGGGTGGAAATGTTTAAACAATCTTTTGTTTTCTTTAAAGAGCCATATACAAGATCCATCTTTTGTTTGACTTAGCTGAGAGAACAAAGCGTCTAACTTCCAGAAATAAAAGTTGACAGGGCTTAATTGATTTTTCTAGAGAAATGGAAATGCCTACACATTCTGGAATGTGCCAAAGTAAATAGTTAAGCATTTAAGTCCCTTTGCAACCCTTGAAACCTTCCATCACTTTTTACTGTACTGGAACTGCTTTAAGGACTAAAACGGATTATACAAAACTGTGGATTGTTCCATAGAGACAGATATGTTAGCAAGAGCGATTGGGATTTTTTTTTTTTTTTAAACGTTTATTGAGGGTGGATTTGGATGGTTTAAAAAGACCCTCCAGCCATATCTAAGAAGGATTTGCTTCTTTAATATTCCCAGTTCAGTTCCAGCAATAGCTGAAATGCTACAAGAAGTGACAATAACAAAGTGGGATTCTTTAACTGTCATTTTCCCTTGGGTGCCGAAATGCAGAAAAATCCATATCAGGACAAATGACGGTGAGATTTTCTGTTTGTATGTATATATTGAGGTACGGCTCTCACAGTATGATCTGCTTTTCCCCGGTTTAGATGGATCTTCCTTCCAAAAGCTTTCCACCTGCAACGTTGAACGCAATTCTCACTTACGTGCTTTGCTGTCCGGTGCTATTTGAAAGTTTATACAAATGTTCCAGGTTCAGATCTACAGTCAGACTTCTATTTTGTGGTCAAGCTTAGAGCTGGCTGAAATTTGGGATTTCTGGCTTGCACCAAATTTTTAAATGTCCTGAGAACTGGACATTTTGGGGTGGGGTGGAGGGGGGGGAATCCTTTTGGAAACACCAGTACAAGGTGCTTCTGAAACAAAATATGCTCCTCAGAATCCCAGCTGTGGCTGACTGAAATTGACAAAATTCACATCAATGTCAGTCATTGGTTACCCAGGCTGGCAGGGTCACTCCCATGCTGCACTATAGACCCCACGGCTTTCGGACTCCTAGGCCAGCTGCTCCCCAGGGCTGACTGACTCTGTTTGGTCGAACATTTCCAACCAGCTCTAATCCAGATATGAAAGGAATTTTATTTATATAATAAAACTATGGGGGGAAATTGTAGCAACAGAGAGGCCCACTCCATCAGCCCTTACTCATGGGTGTAACCCTGTTTAAGTCTGATGAGTAACTCATGTGAGGAAAGACTATAGGATCAGACCTCTTGATCCTCAAGAAAAAAAAAAGTGGATTGAGAAAGCAGCATCTTTTAATAGACTAACAAACAAGCTTTTAGGCTCAAAACATGTCTGGAGCCATGTGAATAAGAGACTTTATATGAACATGTGGACCTGTTTGCTGTAATTCCCGTTTCCTTAAATTTGACAGGATACAGTAATATCAGCATTTGACTCCAGCTGAAATACAAAGTACAAAGGAACCTCAGAACAGGAGAACTGCTGGCTTCTAAAAAGGTGAACGAATTAAAGAGGCCCGTCAAGTAGTTATAGACCCAATTTTGGAATTTGTTGTTTTAGGCATTAATTCAGAAAAGTACTTAAGGATGTGCTTAACTTTAAGCAAGTGAGTAGTCCCAGTGACTGCCAGGGGAGTGCCCACATGCTAAAAGTTATGCATGTGCCTTGCTGAATCAAAGCTTTAAAATAGATTTTAACTAAATCTAACAAACAGAAATCTCTTCTTTTTAAAAGAAGTCAAGGATGACAGGTGTGATTTTGTGATACTTTATTAAACATTCCCCTCATTGTGACAAACTCAAAATATTAGAACAGGGAAACAGGAAGTGTAGTGAGTGAGGCCTCAGTCCGGCTACACTTACACATCTGAGTGACTTCACTCGTGTTAGCAGTCCCAGGCCTATTTGCACATGTAAAACACGGCACACGTTTAAGCATTTGTAAAACTACGGTCTTGTCTTGTTTCAGTGCCCAAGCTGAAATGCAAAGACGAAACCAATAGCATCGATGGTGAAATATAAATCAGAAGTTAAAAATTTCAGCAGTTTTAGCCATTCCAGATGTTGCTAGTTTAACTCAGTTTTGGACGTTTATTAATGCTAATTTTATGCTGACAACATCTCTTTACCTGATGCCCAGCAAGTGCTGGGACGGTCACAGAGCAGCCACCTTGAACCTAAATAGCCCGGACTGGGCATTCCGCTATGGCTGCTCGCACACGTCTTCAACCTTTGGCTACATGGGTATTAGCAAAGGCTTTGTTTCTCTCCTACCCCCCTACTTTTTTTTTTTAATAACTTTACTAAGTTTCAAATAACAGTAAATTACTAGAAACCACAATTCCTTTTGCCAAAGCTACCAGAAATATTAGACTGCGCCTGGCAGCCTGCTGAGATAAAAAGAGGCTGAACTAGCCTGTTTTTCTGTGGTAGACTTATAATTATGTCTCTTCTAAATATTTTCCAGGCTTTTTCCCCTCACTATCTGCAAATCTTTTTAAACCATTTTCATGGGTGGGTTTCTCACCACTAATTATATCCTCCCTCTGCAGATAGAAAGCAGAGCAGAAATGAGAGATAACAGTATCTCTGTTTACTGTAATCAGCATCCTTTAATACACCACAAGTAGTTGTTTTAAGAAGCATGGCTGGAAAAAAATATCAGCTGAATTTGAATGCAAAATCTGATGCTCAATAGATCCATATAAAGCATCAGTACAAGAACCTGAATAGAAGAGGATCTACCCAAATCTCTTATAAAGCACCTGGTGAGTTACTTACCAAGAACTGTAGAAATACAACAGTTAAATGACATACAATTAAGTTTGGCAACATCAAGCAGCAAGAACCTAAATTAAAACCATATTTCTTGCAAAAATCCACCCAGTAGTGTTCAGCTGTCCCTTTTCTTTCCCAAGTTTTCACATTTGGCTTCATCTCATTCACTCTGAACAAGAGAACTAGTCAAATAGTCATGTAGCAATTTAACAAATAAAATAATCAAAATGATTATTGTTGTTGTCGTTCTTCATCCAACTCTACTTTTAAGAGGCATTGCTTGATTTCACAAACACGCAAGGCCCCGCAACCCACTTTGGGTTGCATTGATTGTTAATCCAAAGAACAAATGAATGGGTACACCAAAAATAATAACTTGAAAGGATGAAAATAGTATTAAAGCTTAGAAAATCTTCTTCAATGTTACATTCATCATTAAAACACTTCCAAGCAAGAAAGAGAAAAGAAATGCAAACTCCAAATCATGCTGGAACATGGACACATGTACTCAAACTCAGTTAGATATTACAGAACAATAAATCATTTTACAGTAAGTTGCTGCCTGTCAAGTACTAACGAGATCCTAGCAATGTGTTGGGTGTAGCTCTTCTTTCACCCCACAAACAACCACTTCTATCTTTACCAGATGGTGCGTCTGTAACTGTCTAAACAGAGAAAGGAAAATCCCACAAAGAGGATCTTAAAAATAGTAAGAACAGACTTTCCCTACGCTTCTAAAAGCCTTATCTTAGAGAAGCCGTAAAACAGAAAAAGATTCTCTTCCCGGCCCCCACCAGATTTTGTGGTAGGACTTGATACCACTGTGTCTTTCACCGGCATTACAAAAAGTTTTCATTTTACAGTCCAAGCCACTGTAAAATAAACGGCCGCACATTAGAAAAGGAACCCCGGGCCGAATTCTGGCTCACTGCATAAGCAATTACGTATATTAGCTGCAAAAATGCATTAATATGTGGCTGTGTAAGGGCCAGCAATAGTCCCATCCACGGATCCCCACTCACAGCGGATTGGTACTGTGCAGAGCAGGAGTAATCTAGAAGAAAAAAGGCATAGTTCTATTTCTGGGGTATGGCACGTACATGGACCATGGCCTTAATTCAGTAAAGCATTGAAGAATTTGCTTCAAACTCACTGATTATGATGAAGCTTAAGCAAGTGCTTGAAGTTAAGTCTGCGTTAAGTGCTCTGTCAAACCAGGACACATGCCTATTATCCCTAGACCTCTCGGTAGACTCTGAGGGGAGCAGTACTGGGGTGGAACACATGCACCACCACCGGGTTTTCTGGAAGAAGGGTCAGTGCAGTACAGAGGAGCGGTCAGATTCTGCCTGTATGTTTTCAGTGTTCAGACACACCAAAGCAATGACATCAATACTGCCTGCAATCCTATACTGCCTTGGACTGCTAGTTGCTTTCCCTAGGAAGGATGCCATCGAAAGCCACTCTACACACTGTATCTGCAGAGCTCCGCCAAGCCCCTCTCATATACCAAGCCCCCGCTTTGATATCTGAGAATGGCAGTCACATGCATGCAAAAAAGCAAACATTAGGCTAAAGTAAAGACTAGGAGTTCACATTACTATGAAAACATTGTCAGTCCATCCCCTGCATGAACGTTAGCAGCACACGTTTAATTTGATTCTTTGGATCTGCCTTTAGCACTGTCTCAGGCAGTTCTGTACTCAGTCTTGTTCATTTTAACCACCAAGGAGTGAGGGGGATGGTAAAACACACTAGCTGTCTCCTAGACATTTTCTCAGCCCCATCCTCAAATTCCCAACTGAAGCCAACCCACCCCAAGGCGGCTTGGGTGGGTCACCCAACACTGATCCTTAATCAGCTAGATGGGGGTGGTACTGGGTGACAAGATACACTGCTAATTCAAGAAGAGACCAGAACCAGAGATCAAGGCTGAGTATCCCATGCAGCAGTGTAGAGAAAGACCACAAGCTCAGCTCACTAGTTTGGATTTTGTTATTAAATCAATTCCAGAAAAACAGCACCATGACCAAGCTGGGTGAAAAAGTTTCATAGCAGAACCAGGCATGTTTTGTCCATTTATTTTTTTCCTGGGTGGGGTGGTGGCTGCAAACCTCAATTGCATCGTATTGCTGAGCTCTGAGCCAAGTGGGGCCAGTTTCAGGTGGAAACCATACACAACTCAGTGGATTCAGAAAAGCCTTATTTGGTTATTTTGAGGGAAATAAAGTGATGACTCCAGCTGCATGAACCAATGGGAATCGGACACACATGAAGCTCCAGACTCAACACTATGGGGAAAAGTTCTGCCCTGACTTAAGCTCTGTGCAACTCCCTTGAAGTCAGGTGGAAGTCAGGACAGAAACGGCCCCCGAGCATTATTTTGTTTTAAATGTATGTATCTTCTACTTTGTGTTACACTTCTGGGCCAAAGTCACGAGGCTAAGAAAGTGGTGGAAAAGATCAGCTCTGGGTTTATTACAAATACTGATTCATATGAGGTCACATAAAACAATGTTCACTGCTAATAAATTAATTACTGTGCCTATTAAAAGCCAGGCAATGGGAAGCTCAGGTCATTTGTGAATTGTATACATATTAATCATTGTTATGAATAAAATGGACAGTTAAAGAGATGAACCAGTTGCATCCAATTTTAAACTATCTATTTTGGCTGGATATAAATTGTAAAGAATGTATCCAGCCTTTAAATTCTTGGAAAAGTTACCCTGTGCAATGCATTTTCTAACCTCCTTTCCCCGCAGGCATGTGAAGTGCACAAAGACTGATCATTTTACCTTTCGGAAAGCTGTCGTATCTGTGAAATCCCCATATATTTGTTGAAGTGCTCTAACACATTCACAACACCTTGCAGGAGATTGGCAACTTCCCCGTACTGTCTCCTCCTGGTCATAGCCCTGAAGAGGAAATCAGAGATTATAAAACCAGGCTCAATGTTAACGGCAGATCTTGGGTGGCAATTCCATAGATTACCTCATCATGCTCTGGGTCACAGCCACGCATACTGAAATTTATTTGTCTAAAATACACAAATCTTCATTAACATTCCACTGCAGCATTAGAATTTGTTTTAACTGATGCTAAAATAAACGGAGACAGCATACATCTAATAATGCTTCAAAAACACGGATGTCAAAAGTAACTCTTGGCAAAGAACATGTAAACTATTGAATGCATCAACTTCACAGTATGGGTTTGAAGGCAGTAAATGTTATTTTGCCATATTGACCCAAATCAAGATATTTCTCATCCCAGAAGAGTATGAGTTACAGCCTCATAGGGAAGAGAATTATAATGAAAAGCTGTTGGCCTTGACTTTATTGTTAATGTCTTTCATGAGCAAATGATGAAAAGTCAAATTGAATTATTTCTTTTTCTGCATTCTTTTTTAGGCTCTGTACAGCTGGGAAGGCTGGATTTAACCTATAAGTGTCTAGAAACATGAGGTTCTCTGCAGCGGGCTCTCAGTTGGGTAATTCACTACCATGCAAACCAGGCCTAGCCCTTGTCTTGCAACTTTCCAGTTGCTTGCAAAACTCATCTCATCAACAAGTAAAACCTGTGGATTGCCCCGGCAGTGTGCTCCTCAAGTAAACCAACTAGAGACTACTACAGATAAAGCATAGTTTCAAAATGCAGGCGGAAGAGAAGAATTGGGTTCCCTTCTCTTGAAGGGTCATTAAACGTACTTCGTAATTTATGTAACAGCACCTGCACACAGTAGTGGTGGGCACCTTAGAAATGCAAACAACTAAAGAAATAGATAAATTTCACTAATCTCAAATACCACTTGGGGGATGCTCTAATTTGTAAAGGCCACACTCAGAATTAGGACATCCAACCGAATGGAACAACATTATTCACCAACATAGCAACTATGGTCCTCTAATGCTGATTATCAGGGACACGACTCGAGTCCAAGGCAGCAACAGTAGTTCCTATTCATATGGGACAGGGACTGCAGGACCTACCGGGTACATGCAGAAAAGACCTGACAACAGAATTTATAATAGCCATTGCTAATTCTGTGAGCACACATTCCCTGGAAGAAGAATCGGCTAATAAAGAACTATTTAGAATGCTGTCCAGTACTCCAGAATACAGCTGCAAAGCCCCATATTGATAAAAGCACCAGTGAAAGTTCCTGTGGCTTACTCAAGTGAATCCACACCCCCTGCCAGCATGTGTAGGTGATTGAGGGTAGTGATGGAGGTGGTCAGATGCCGCTTGGCATGATCTAGTTGCTTGATATCTCGTGTGATTTCTTTAACCTAGGGATTAAAAACAAGAGAGACTGATTAAACATCCAAGCCACCACAGCAAATTGTAAGGAGAGGATGTGACGGGCCCTGTCCTCTCTGGAATTGGAACCTTGCTAGCTTCTACAGCCACATTAACATAGGGACAAGGGTTCAGAACCTACATACAACATGTAGAACTAGAGCCAGAATGAACTCTCAATAGCATGTGTTACCAATATGCGACCATTAGGATGGACAAAGCACAAATGCTGGGAACAAAAGAAGATCTCCCGTTCCCTTTAAAGGCCAGGAAGAAACTGACACTCACCATTTGCTCTGATTTTTCCGCCTTGTCTTTGATATCTTTAATCTTACCAAAGAGTTGCTGAATGGCTTTTTGGGCCTCTTCAAGAGCCTGAGAGAAAAGGAAAAGATTCATACTCAGTTTCCATCATCAAAGGAACTATGCAGTTGCCGCCTACCGCAAATTTTGTAGCATTTTTACTACACATAACATTCGATCCATATATCAGAGGCCAATATACAATTGTATTGTCCCAAGGTTGAATAGAAAGACCTGAGACAAGGAATATTTCCCAAGACCTTTTTAAAATAAATTGGATAGGATTTTATTCTTTGTGACCGATGGCTCAATGTGAATTTTATAATGGGACTCTAAGTGCCTGAGTTAAGAGCTCTAAGAGTTTGTTTCTACAGATTACAAACCGGAAAGTCACGATATTTAAGAAAACCAGAATATTTTCCACCCATCTAGTGAAACTGGAAAGACACTTAAAACCTCCACTGATCCATATATTTACAGTGGATCAGGAGAAGAAAATATCTATCCTACCAAAAAAATGTGATAATGAAAGAGGTGCCATCAATGGAAAAAGTATCGAGTGAGTTACCTAGGGGACAGAGGAACTGAACTTGCCGTGTTTGCTAAATGAATAAGTCTCCTAAATAAGGGGGAAGGAGGCTTTGTGGTTAAAACACTGGCCTAGGCCTCAGGAAATCTGTGTTTAATTCCTGGCTTTGCCAGAGACTTCTACTTCAGTGTTTCTGTGGCTTAGTTCCCCGTCTATAAAATGGGGATAAGAATATTTAAATTTAAAATTCTTCCATCCCTTATAACTCTTGTTTAATTAGAATGTTCGCTCTTCGGAGCAACACTGCCTCTTCCCAGGTGTACCTACAGCACCTACCACAATGGGGAGATCTTGGTTCCGGGCTCTAGTTAATACTATCATACAAACAATAAATAAAATGAAGAAATCCCCCTTGGTCCAACGCACCAAAATCATGCCACAGAGCACTATAACAGAGAAACAGCAAAAGGAGTGCAGCCCTCAAGGAGAGTGAGATTTGTGTAGCCCAGAGCGAGGCATACAGCAACACAGGGAACCTATTAAGAACACATCAAGCACATTGAGGATCTCTCATTTCCAGGTTCCTGTTCTGTTTTTGTAAGTACCACGGTGCGATATTGCCATGCATCCTCCTGTCTGTCCATCTGTAGAGTGGTTCCTGTTTTTTTAATAACAACAAAGCTTGAGCTCTGACAGCAAAGGAAAGCAGCAGCCAGCATAAAAACCCAGGAGCGCCCATAAGTTTTAAATTAAAAAAAAAAAAAAAGGGAACAAACCATGTTTTATTTTTACAAAGCCGCTTAGATGCTGAACTGGCGGGTTACAACCAACTCCTAATTTAAACTCACATAGTGCCTAGTGTCTTACAGAACTTTTCCAAGGTCTGCGCTGTAATATTACACAGGGAAGGTCATTATACTTTGCCCATTGTTTCAAGGAAAAAGTATGTGATGAGATATTTAACACGTTGCAAATAATAATAGCGAAAGGCGGGAAATTTCTCCTTTCCTTCCTTCCTTCCTTCCATGTTTCTCTGAGATTTCCACAGTGGGAAACGTGAGCAGAGGCAGACACAGCAACAGCTTCTTTGCAGGGTAAGAATAAGATTCACAGTCAAGCTCATACATTAGCAACTCTCTTGAAGAGAGAGAGGACAGCATTCTTGTCTGTATCATTGCTACAGTTAAGGGCGTGACAGCACTTCAACTACAAACTGAGCTCTTTAGTTTTAAACACACCTGTACATGTGTCTTATGCAAAAGAAGTCACCTGAGGACAAGATCCTCAGCCAGCAAACACATTGATTCACACCACTGAGGAAACTTGCCCCAGGTTTCTTGGCTGCTACTATACATTGAGCAGCTAGTTTCAATGGCATCTCTCCCAAATCTTTCCCTGATCACTGGGCTAGATGACCAATTCTTTGCTTTCAAAGCATTGTGCGTTGTTCTATAATGAAGTGCATCCTTCATTTGTTGGCCTAAGTTATTCAGTTCCTTTCGCATCTGACGGTGGTTGTACTTATTTGCTGTCTGCAATTCCATTATTGTCTGCAGACCTGAAGGGCTCATTTACAACAATTTCATTCAAATCATTCCTATTTTCACACCCTCCCTCACTTCAATTCCCTTCCTCCACAAATCACACTTCTGCCAAAGGCCCGCAAGCATCAGCTCTTCCTCCAAAGAAGTGCTAGCAAAAAAGATGAAAATAAACCTAAATGGAAAACTCAAAAGTTATGGAATGAAGAAATGTAAAACCCCACATCTGGGTCACTTGGCTTTCAATCCCAGCCCTCCATTGGTGGACTCTGGGGCACAACCTTATCTGCATACCTATCTGTAAAAGTGCTTAGCCTTACTGCTGCTCTATTACAGGGGTAATACTATGGCTCAGTCGGTGTAGAGAGCTGCACTCTAAGCACGACTGACATTTTTCTGTTTCACATTTTAATAACTGAATTTGGTTGCCAAATCTGGCACATTAGCTCTTCCGAGGACAACTGCATTTTCTGTCTTGATCACTCACAATTTGGTATTGTTTATGTTCAAGTTACAGAATGGAAATCTACGTGTGCGCCTGCTGTTGAATTGTATTTATGGTTAGAGTTTCATCCGTATATGGCTGTTCAGGAGAAGGGTGGTGGTAAGCGGGCTGTAGACTGTGGAGAGGAGGCTGCTGAGGCTGAGAAGGGGAACAAAAAGGTGGCCTGTACATGGGCTGTTGGATGACTTGCCTGCTTCTTTTCCTTGCTTTTCATATTTTGCACTCATAGGATATGCAACTAGCAACCTCAGTTCAAAGATAACTAATTTTGTGTGTGTGGAATATATAACATTATGCACAGAGATGGAAGTGTTTGCTTGAAAACCTCCTTATGATCATGCTGAAAACATTAAGTATCTTTTGTCGATTCACTGTTGCGGGTAGTTCAATATCTCACCCTAAGGAAAGTGGGAATGACTCTCTATAGACAGAGGGCTGGATTTTGTGTGGTATTTTCAGTGCCTTACGTGAATAAGACCAAACCCCACAAAGGAAGTAAGTTTAGACCCCAGCACAACTGGTGTGAACTGTGTTTGGAGTGTATCTGAGTGGGGAAAGCCACCTGATCGCATCCTAAAACCGACCTATGAAGTAACTCTACACATAAGCCCTTTCCGTCTTGATAACATCACCACCACCAGCTCCCTTTGTCTTCTGCTGTTAAGTAAGCTTCTATTCCATCCCCCTTTTTATATCAAATCCCATGAGCAAGGATATTATTGTAGCTACATACTCCTTGAAAAAACAAATACATTTATCACAATCTTGTGTTTCCAAGATCAAAATGAAGACCAACTTGGCAGAAGGATTCTCCCCCCTCCCCCCCCCCCCGAATGGTTTTTTACTTCTTATAATAAATGTGACTAAGTTGGAGAACATTTTATAATTCACTTTCCAGAGGGGAAAAAAGGTCTCATCGGAAGTATCAGAATCATGTGAGCATTAACTTTTATCTATTTAACGTTCCTTAGCCAATCATCCAACACATTCGATTAGTGAAGTGAATGTACATCCTACAGAGATAGTTACATCGTTCACCTGCAATTGACATCTTCCTTAACTACTCACGTGTGAGAGAGGGAGAGATAGTTTGGGTCTTAGCCCCTAGTTTCTTTCTATAATAAAATCTTGCCTTTTATTCCATATCCATTCCCAGGCATATGGATTAAAAACAAAACTAAATTAATAAAGAATTCTCCCTCCCATGTATTTAACCATAGTCTCTGTATAGGTACCAGATCTCCATTTCAGCTATTAAACAGGCCGTTACCAAAGTGATGCTCTTGCATATTCTGAGACTTGGATAGGCCTCTAAAAAGTCAACCCAAAGTCCTTCCCAGAGGCCAGTTGCTACATTTCCTTTTGTTTCAGCACAGCACTGACTGCTACCACTAATTGGTATTTCAAGCCAAGAGGGATGTTGGAAACAGAGCTCTAAATAAAGAGATACAGAGGCCAGATCTGGCCAAGAGATGAAATTAGCTCCCATGGAAGCATCACCGCTCGATTACTTCATTCTTATCCAAAGCAGAGGCAATGTCATGACATCCATTTAGACCTTGGACCACCCAAAACAAACTTAGCCTTCAGGGACCGATAATTCTTTGGTATGAGATGCTAAACTGAGCTCCATTCAGAGCCTCCTCGGTGACTATCATGGGGGATGGGCAAACACCAATAACATTTCACAATGAAGTTAAATGATAACCCCAGTGCAGTAACTGACAGATAACCACATTTAGGTACAAAAGGTTCTAGACATTGAAGGTTGCACACAAGCTATTGCAAGGTACACGATATTTGCTCTAGATACACTTTGTACAGAGCTTTTGTATCTAGTTTTATGGGAAAGTCCTTTATTTTCTGCTACAAATATCAAAAGATTATTTCTTGCCCTTACTTACTAATCGATGTTTCTAAGTCTTTGGAGACATACAGCATCATATAAAACCAGGATTTGCCTCATTCACACTGAGTAGCACCTTACTCTGCAGGTAGGCCAGCTGTGGCTATTCAAATCAGTAAGATGCCACTCAATGTGAGTACAATATCAGAATCCAACCTTTACCTGTGAAAGGGCCATTGAACGTAGGTTACACTTTCATTATTTAAAATTCACAGACCAAAAAAAAAAAGCTTCAATAAACTGAAGTATGTATCAATTATATAAGAGAATGTTGGTGTTTTCTCAAAAATCATACAAGGTAAGAAAGCCAATAATTCCATATTTACATTATAGTAAGAGGGCAAATATTAGAAGGCAGGAAAATTCACAGCCACCCAAGCCACCTTAATTCTGCCTTCATCCCCTGCCAACATCCCATCTGGCACACAATCGCATCTTGCATCTAACATGAAGGTATTCTGATAAAGGTTGCTTTGATACGAGTTTTTAAGAAGTTGGCAGCTTGCCTTAAGGTGACCTCTGCAAAGCACATTAGCGATGAATGTGTGGCTGGTGATTTAAAGCTGTAGAGTACTATGCGAGGTCTAAGAAATATTACTAGCCATCAGTCTCCTGAGTTAAAGATTGCTTTGTTATTTTTACCCTGTGGTACTTAGACAAAATATATGGTGTTGGAATGACAAGTTGCTCTTTGAAGTCCTGTCCACTTCAGTTATCAAAAATAACTGGAGAAAGCAGTGGAAAATAAAAATAGCCAGACCTCTCTCTAAAAAGTTAACCATTAGGGTCCTGATTCTGAAAGTGGTTACATGCATGCTTAACTTTGCTACTGTGAATAGCCCCAAGTTACTCTAGCTCAAAGTTAAACACGTGCATAAGGGTTAGCAGGACCGGGGGCTACCAGAGGTTCTTTTCTAAAGGTCTGAAAAGGCAACAAGAAAAGGGTCAGCATCTCATACTAAAATCCAAATCTGTTATCAAGCTCCTGGTAAGACCTGGTCACTATTAGGAGATGGTGAAAGGAAAGGAGGGCTATCCTTTCATCTCCCCACCCTTCAGAGTCAGTATCAGCTAGCCTTACTCCTGCCAAATTTCCTACCCACTGCTTGTCTCTTGGGCGGGATTTTCTATAAACCGTACATCAAGGCTTACCCATAACAGTATGAAGTTATTGAAAAACTCAACAGGATCAGTCCAGATAAGTGACAAGCACCTACACAATATTTTTTTGAAATTCTATACCCCTGTTCAGTGATCACTAGTTTTTAAATCATGGACTTGGACAGAGAGAATGTAAGAGCAGTAGTATTCTCCTGGGTTTGGCACACGGCCTCCAATCTGCATTCCCATACCTCCAACCATCTATCAAGGTTATTTCTAATCTGTTCTGCAAAAAAGTGCATGATGTGCTGATGCTTTAACTGTCATTGCAGAGTCTCAAGCTTGCATTTGTCCTTGGTTTGATCCCGAAGAGTTCGATTCCAGAGAAGAACAAGACGGTGGGGGGCATAATGTCATCTCAGTTCATGGGGGGTTTATAAGTAGAAATCCCCATTCATGGAGATAAAAATATCCCCCTTCCATTTCATCTCAGTGGGATGAACATATCCCCAATCATGAACATGGGAGCACCCTTAATAATTACCAGTCAACTCACACCACCAAACACTGGTTGCATCGTATTTTATTCTCAGAAAAAGCCCAGGCCCTGAAAAGAGTGTCTGCCTGCTCGTGTACAATACATTCTCTCTTTCATACTTTCAGGATACTCCAGCTCTCTCATTTCAGAAATGGGACAAGAAGCAATAAAAGAATAGAGAGTCAAATATTTAAACCGGGGAACCCTTTAGGGTGAAAGTGGTTTATGTGTGAAAAAATATTTCTCTTGATTATTATTTTGCACTTCGTTGGAGATGGAGCATTGAAGCCAATGGCAAGCTCCAAAGCTAACAAATTGTCACTGGATCGGTGACCAAACTAAACCAGGATTTTGCCCCCAGACACTTTAACAGCCCAAAAAAAGGTCAACAATTACCATCATGTAGGGCCCACATCTGCTACTTTTACCTACTTAAGGGCTCTGGGGAGTCACAGTTTGGACAACATGAGCTCTGGCCCTGTTTTATGAATTAAAGAACTCAGGTCTCCTGCTGCTTTGCTGAATAACGTGGTTGGGATGTGGGGGAAGAGAAGGGACAGGCATAGCAGCTGGTATTCAGTTTAAGTTTTATACTGCAATTTTTAGAACAAGGTACAAGTTTCCAAAACTGTCAACAACAACAAAACTTGACAATGTTGTAAATTTCAGGAGCACCAGTACGAAGTAAAATTGCTAATAAATATTGATTTGATTTCTTACAGCTTACTTCAAACCCCTTTACTTACCCCTTAAAATATAACCTTCAAACAACACAGTAGTAGCTCTGAATGATACAGTGGTGCCGGGGGGCTGCATATTTCTTTTTGACCTAGAAAAACCTACTTAATTGATGAGCTCTGGGCATGTTTGGCATTTTTTGTACCTCAGAAATGTTTTATGTTAAGAAGAGAGATAACATAACATTTTGCTCTGACACACGGAAAAGCTGTGTGAAAACCTGTTCCATGCTTTTTAAGTCATGGGGCACCATTTGGTAGTTTAGATGTAAAATGTGGTGTTGGGACAAAATAAAAGTTTGGTTTGCTTGACAAAGCTTAACAATATTTTCATGAAGCTTTGTTCTGATGATGATGAAAACAGTTTGTTTGGATTTAAACAGTCTGCCTGTAGCAACTGAAACCAAAACGTTGCAGTATTTGATTAGTGCATAAGGATGAGAGTGTGAGACTGACCACAAATACACACACAATGAAAGATGACACAGTCTGAAAAAAATTTGTTTACTTAGAGCAAATCCACACTTAAAACACTGCATCAGTGCAGCTGCACCACTGTAGTGCTTCAATGAAGATGCTCTAAGCTGATGGGAGAGAGCTCTCCCATTGGCGTAGTTAATCCACCTGCTTGAGAGGTGGTAGCTATATCACCAGGGGAAGCTCTCCAGCCAACATAGCGCTGTCTACACGGGGAGTTAAGGTCAGTATAACTATGTTGCTCAAGGGTGTGAAACCGATATAGGTCCATAGTGTAGACCAGACCTCAGTATTGTTATAAGTAACCATAAGATCACTTTGGGTATAGTCAGTTACATTGTTTCCCCTTGGTTTTGGGTGTTTTGCATAGCAAAGGAGGACAGGAAAACAGCTTTTAAGAGATGAAAATGTGATTGTAAAACCATAATTGGCAGGGGAAGTCAGGCAGTACCAGACACTACTAAACTTTTTTTTTTTTTTTTAAATCAATTTGACTTTGAATTGATGTGTCCCTTTAAAACCAATGTTCTTGCCACTTATGGCAATTAAAGGATGTCTTAGCACTTATGTGCAGGAGTAGGGATGTTGCACATAGCATCCTACCCGAAATCCAACACAGGGAATTACGCTCTACCTCTCTGAATTCCTCTTGCAGTTCCAAGTTGACACGGTGGCCATCTTCATCTCCACCCTAAAAAGGTGGGCGGAGTTGCTGTGCTCTATTGAACAGTTGCCACTTTCTACCAGTGACGTGGTGACAATTCAGTGGTGGGTGCAGTGATCTCTGAATAGCCCCTATCCACCCTTACAGGGCTGTTGTGGAGCTCGTTCAAATATTGAAGGGTTCGGAAATCCTCAGACAAAAGGAACTATACTATACTGTGCACTATTACAGAACAACATTTCATTGGGGGAAAGAAAAAAAATGTGCTGGGATAGGTTGCTTGCTTAGGAAACTTTAAGCCTGAGGGCCACTAGGATCCACGTTGTTCTGGTAATAATGGTTAAACTACTTAGATGATTTCCACATGCTGATTGGTGTGGAGTAAAAACTTGCTGGTTTTATTTGAGTCTAGCAAATATACATTTCCACTGGATGTTATTACTCATACTGGAAAACTGCCCAGTGCTAAGTATTTTATAGACACTTGACACATCTGCCCAATTTCTTGAAGTCCAAATGTGTCCTTCATGTTACAAATTGGGCTGTGGTTAGGATATTGAGAGCTTTGAACTTCTGGAAACCTCCCCATTCTCAACTGCAGAGAGTTTTAAGTCTTCTTTTATTCCTTGCCACACTTACAATTGAAATCAATGAAAACCTCGAGCATGGTTAAAAATAAATTCCCATCTAACAACTCAAAGGAGCCACAACTGCAGCACTTTCAAAAAGACTTTTATATACTGTGACCACACTAACAATTTCTTCCATTAAGGTCTCATACCTGTGAGTCCCTCCAGTTTGAGGAAGGGCAAAAAAAATACTCTGTTCGGATTTCATGTTAGAGGATGCTGTAAGAATTACAACACAATCTAGGATTAAGTTGCTCTGAAATATAGTCAAGCCTCGGGAAAACAGGAGCACAATTTGGAAAAACTCTGACTACTTATTTCTTATGCCTACAATTTACTCTGCTGAAAGCCGCCACACACAAACCCCTCTTCACTGAGTCCATGGTTGTGTCTAGGAAAATAGGGTGTACTGGAAAACGTGTTGGCTAATATGCGTTAGCTGACATGATTTTAAACATTACATTGCACCTACTGTAGATTCAGTTTAACGCCTTTAAAAACATGTTAACTGGCTGTAGGTGACCCACGCAGGGCTTGTCTTCACAAGTAAATTAACTGGCATAACTATTGTGGAATCAGCTATTCTGCTATAGCTGTGCTGATCATTCTCACCAAGTAGACAAGCCCTTAGGGCTTTACACGGCTGCCCATCACTGGAGTACCTAATCCCAGGAGCCCTCTAGCCACTAGGAGCGACCACAACCAATTGACAGGTTTTTAAAAGGTTTTAAACAGTCTGCACATGCTCACATGTTCAAACACCACCTATTTTCCTATTCCAGACAGGGCCTAAGAGTTCCAAATCCAAATAATTTCAGACGCTTTTAAAAAAAACAAAAAACAAAAAACAAAGCGGCTACTCCCCACGTCTCACTCAGAGCGTTTGTAAAATTACAGCCTAGCCCTGAAGGACTGGAAACGCCTCAGGATTATTAGAGCGAGGGGAGGTCTACACAGCAAAACGCGCCCGCGGCAGAGAGCCTCAGAGTCTGGTTCAACGGACTGGGGCGCGCTCTGTGAGGCTATAAACAGCAGCGCAGCCTGCAGCCCTGCCAATGAGGGAGGGTCTCAGAGCCCGGGCTCCAGCCTGAGCATCTACACGGCTATTTTTAGCTCTGCAGTTCAAGCCCTGCAAGCCCAAGTCACTTGACCTGGGCTGAGGCTCGTTACTGCAGAGGGTGTTTTTTTTCTGTGTAGACGTATCACTGGGGAAACGTGCTGTGGACGAGGGCTTGTCTACACAGGGAAAATGGGCAGCGTAACTATACCAGTCTAAGTATGCCACTGTAATTCTACTGCTATAACACCCCCATGTGGACACTATTCCAGAATAAGTCTTCACACAAGGAGTTTTACCAGTATAACCATACCTGTATAATGGTACAGGTAAAGTCCCTGGTAGACAAGCTGTGATTCTCTCTTGTGGATCTAATTTTTTTTAGAATTCATAAGTGTTGAGTCTTTACCTCCCATGCTGCTCCTGTTCCTCTCTAACTGCACCTTTTGTCTCCACCTTCCTCACACAATTCCATGCATGCCTCATTTCGTTCTACCCTCTATGCTCCAGAGAGCCGCCCTGATCTCAGTAACCTCCATTACTCCTCCAGATTCAACAAATCTGATCTCCACTCCAACATGGCCTGCACCTCCCTGTGTATTTGAACTGCAATCTTGTGCATCGCATTTGCCTAGTTCGCCTGTAAACTCCTTAGGGCAGGGCCCTTGTCAATTACATGCCTGTAAAGCCCATTAGAGAACTCAGCATTTCAGCTGTTCCCACCAAATCGCATCTGATCAATCAGAGCCATGTTTGGTTCGCACACTGTGTACCTCCAAAACCGGACCAAAATAACGCTTTTCAGATTTTGTAAGATAAATCCACTCTTGGGTTGAGGCCTAGGATTGTACAGCTGCATTACAAACCCTGAAAATCGAGATTTATAAATGGAAATGCTGACGGATCTTCAGCCGTAGGCATGTCAACCTAATAGCTGGAATAAACATTTCCCCATTGGGAGGGAATGGCACTGCATAGTAAAACCAAGCTTCAAACTCCTGCCTGTTGTCAACATTTTCACTGGTGGAGTGGACTTCTCATGCAGCTGGCATGTGGCAAAAGCACCAGCTCTGACCCAGCAAGATCTTGCTTTGTAACTTACTCCGGGCTTGGGTCCATCGGGGAATGAAGTTTGCCTGTTGCCAGCACAAAACATGACCCAAGCCACACCCTGGACAGCTACAGCAGTAGCTCTCAGCTTTTCCAGACGACTGTACCCCTTCAGGACACTGATTTCTCTTGCATACCCCCAAGTTTCACCTCATTTAAAAACTACTTGCTTACAAAAATCAGACCTACAAATACAAGTCCGTCACAGCAGGCTATTACAGAAAAATTGCTTCCTTTCGTTTTTACCGTAGTGTGAAAAATAAATCGATGGGGAGATAAATATTGAACTTACGTTTCCGTGTGATACTTGAGCCTATTTTTCACTTGTGAGCCTTGTCATTCTGGGAGGCTGTGAATTATACTGTCACTGTCACCACTACTGCTGCTTCCAGCTCCCCGTTTCCAAAAGCTATCCATTTTTACATCGCAACCACATACACACCATGACAACGTCAACCTCAAACATGCTTGCATGCATCAGTAAATGATATAAAATGCATGCATGTCTAATACAGTGCACACGTTACCGTATAATATCGTATATAGAGCAGCATAAACAAGTCATTGTCTGTATTAAATTTAGTTTGTACTGACTTCGCTAATGCTTTTTATGTAGCCTATTGTAAAACTAGACAAATATATAGATGAATTGATGTACCTCCTGAAAGACTTCTGCTTACCCCTCGGGGTCGGTGTACCCTTGGTTGAGAACCACAGAGCTACAGGATGGTGACAAACTGCATTTACCCACTTATGATATAGAAGCACAAGAAAAGGTCACGCTTCGACTTGCTTCTCCCCTGAACTTGGATACACAGCAGATGGCAAAAGTTATGCTTGACCTCTTTGTGTAGCTGCAGATGCCAGTTTTAATGGCCAATGTCCAAAAGGATAATAAATAACAGTATTTCTTCTTGGCATGCCATTTGCCTAAAACCCTTTTCAATAAGCATGTTTTAGACTAGAAAGGCTTACTGTGTTCCTACGGCTTGGAAGAGACCATCCAACTGCCATGACTTGCTAAAGAAATGATCTAAATGAATCTTAAGTTTGATTTATTTTGGCAGCTTGACTTCTGTTTATTATTCATTGGCTACAAAAGCTTAAGAACTCTGTGTGACTTTAATCACAAGGCCTGGGTTTTAAGAAATATGTGGTGTGGATTTTTTTTTTTTTAAACTTACACACAGAGCTTAAGACATTCCCTAAATCTGCATTCCCCCCCCCGACACACACACTCCACACAAAAATCCTGAATATTAGCCTTTGCCTGCTAACAATCAGGATACAAGTTTCTGTAGAGAAAAATAGGAGACAAGAATGTTGAATGGTTCATGATAGAATGATAGAAGAGTGTTCTACATAAGAGGCATGGGAGATATTAAAGTGATTGTGCCAAAGAAAAGCCTACAAATGATATTATTTAAAATGTCAGGCTTAAACACTTGTTGCGAACAGGCTGATGTTTTTACAGGCTCTTCAAAGCCTGCTTTGAAGCTAACCTGTTATACTGGTAGCACCTAGAGGCGCTAATCAGGAATCGCAGCCCCACTGAGCTTGGCATTGCACAAAACATTAAGTAAAGAGATGGGCTCTACACCAAAATGCCGACAATCTTTTCTTAAACACAAGACACAACACATGCGTGAAACAAATAAATGGGTGGGTTTCTGGGAGGGAGAGAGGATGAAGTGACAGTAACCTGAGCATGTTGTTGCCTAGCCTAGCTGTACACACAATTTAGCTGTCTACCTGCCTGGCAATTGTTGTCCAAAGCTAGGGTGACCAGATGTCCCATTTTTAAAGGGACCGTCCCGTTTTTTGGGACTTTTTCTTATATAGGCGCCTATTACCCCCCACTCACGTCCCGTTTTTTCACAGTTGCTATCTGGTCACCCTATCCAAAGCCCAGTACTTAGGTCATATGCTTAAAGTCACAAATATGCCTGTCTCGCTGACTTCAAAGCAACTATTCATGCACTTCAGTGTTTTGCTGGACCAGAGCTTAAGGGAGGCGGGCACAAGCACTGGACAATGGCTAGGTGGCAGCAAGCGAGACTGAGGGCACAACTAGCCTATGCAAAACTGTCTTCAGTGGGTTACTCACATGCTTTAAATTACAGATGGACTTAAGTGTTTTGCCAGATTGGGGTCTTATCCTCACCTTCCAGTCTCCCTCCCTGTGCTTAGGCTGCAAGAGGGCTTCGTGGCACCCGTATCATTTTCACCTCTCACTTCCTCTGCTCAATCTCCATATGCAATTCCCTTCCTCCCTGCATCCATTCTGTAAAGTCCTCCCTGATCTCCACTGACATAGCTGAGTGAGGGTAAGTATCCAATGCATGTCAGTCTAAGACCTTGCCAAACCCAAGAGAGCTGTGGGTATTTCTCTACACCAGATGCATCCATCTCCGTCCTTTCACAGGTTTAAACATAGCAACAAACTACACTGTGCACATGGCTTGGGAAGAGAAGGCATTGCTAACCTTCCCCCAGTGGCAAAGGTGCTACACATTTATCTTTATATGCAGCATTGTTTATGAAAGTACCAGACAGCTAATTAAAGTGTCCACCGCTGAGCTGGGTGCAAGCTAGACAGCAATTTACTTGCATTCTTATGAATACCGGCAACTGCCATCTTTTCTCCTGAACTCCTATGGATAAGGAAAACATATTTCCAATATTAAGAGTAAAAAAAACAGAGCTGGGAGCCAGTCAAAGCCAACTGAGTTACCAAACTAATATCTTCACCCACCAAAAAACAGGCAAGGTTGTTCCCTGTCCAGAACATGTGCACTTCCTTTTTCTTATTATTCAATGTTTATATTGCACTGGGACCTAGAAGCCAATCAGACTGACCTCCATTATGCTAGGAAATCTTCTAGGTTAAATTATGTTTTGTTTTTCTTAAAGGGACACTAGCAACTTAAAAACAAATTCACACATCCATCTGAAAATGTTCATCTGCTGTTGTAACAGTAAAACCTACGATCATTATAACAAAAGATTGGGAAGGAAAGATTTTTTTCCCCTATAAAAGACAACCTGTTTCATCAGTTTCAATCATTTCTTTGTGTCTCTTGTTGTTTGTGAAGGTCAGGAAGTTTGTGGGGGGGAAATTTTAAGAAGAGAAATTCAATAGTAAAACCACAAACAGTGGCAGAGAGGGATGGATGTGAAACTAATTCTAAGTAATTTTGAAAGGGAGTAGATTTCAAGTTGTCTGTCCTTTAATAACTCAGGCTTGCAAATGTTCTGGCTGCAGAGATGGAACAAAAGAGTTAAATTAGAGCCTGAAAATACAGAGGATACATTACAAAAAGGGAGTTTGAGGGAATGGGTGAAGCAGCTCAGGCCAAAAGAACATTACAAAAGAGTCAATGATTGTCAGATAAATTATAGCTCACATATTTAGAAGCTTTGGTAATAAACAGGACTAACTGGCAGCATATTAGAAATGTACTGACAACATGCTAAATGTGTAGTGGAAAATCTATGGGAACTGCCCATACCGTAACCTGGAGCAGATATGAAAGCGTGCAGTAACTGGACCTTAGCTTTTTAGCAAAGGCAGTGTAAGCGCCTTTCCCGTGTCAGATCTGAGAAAACCCTAAAGGGGGATCCATAGCACTGGGTCCCTACAAAATACAGGCACAGCCCAAACTACATATTGTTACAACTGACCCACAGCAGCTTCTGCATTCCCAGCCTCTCCCAAGGCATCAGAAATAGTTGATGTCTGGGACTCCCAAGGGAAGTTTTGTTACACCCTGCCATGGAATGTTTCACCCACGGCTGTTGTTCCCCCCCCCACACCATAAAGAGGTCATTAGCAAGTTAATTTTTGAAGTTCACGGTATTGCCTACAGATGTCACAAAAATATCACACAAGAAAGGGGAAGCCAAATGAGCCAGACTATTTAAAGGCCTTTGCATTTGGAGAAAATTCTAGGGCAAAATTTCAAAACTGCAGATGCCTTTGAACTGGGAAATGTTACACTATATGGAGAAGATGGAGCATTCCAGACTGTAAAGCTGTTTTAAGTGGTTCCTTTGGTGCTACATTCATTTGATTCGTTTTAATTTTAAATTCAAGCACTTATTTTCAACCATCTTGCTACTTTTTTTCCCTTGGGTAATATAAAACATTTGGGGCTCTCCGTTTAAAAGGCAGTAAAATCCAGCATTTTTCATCTACTTGACAAACACTCATTAATGTGTGCAATGGCCCTGTGAAGCACAGTAATATTATCCCCATACTACAGAAGTGGAGACGGAGACCTAGTGGTTAAGTGACCTGCTTCTAGCACAGAGGCTGCTAGCGTTGGACCTGGAATTAGAACTCCATACTTCCTGGCCCTGTCTCTCAAGGCTGGATGTTGCACTGGGAATGCACCCTGCTGCTGTAGGTGAAGACCCACGATCTGGAGCAACTGTGCTATCTGCAGGCCTAGTGAGAAATCTGAGCCACTGTACAGACCATTCCTTCCCCAGACTCTCTCTCTTCCACCAGCTGATGAGCAAAACCAAATGCTAGCCTGGTCTCAAAAGCAAAGTTGTGCTCCCCCCTCGTGGACAGAAGGGGAAGATGCAGTTGGCAAGTAAAAAGAGCACCCCCACTTTGCTTGTGCTCAGCTCTTTAGTGGCCCCTCTCGCTGGAACAGAAAGGATTTGAACCAGCCACCTACAAATGAAAGGCTCCAGACTCCTGTTCCCTCATTCAGCAGCCAAGTTAGGCAGATGAGAGATGGGAAACTCAAAGACAAGGGTGACAGTTCTGAATATTCTTCCCCCCTTCTGCAATGTACATGTTGATCCCCTCAATAAAAACAGAGGGGAGAATAAACTTCTGTATCCAAAATACTGCCTGCTCCCACACCACAGTGAACTGCCTCCTTCAGGGAAGAGTGCCGGCTCAGCTTGGCACCTCCTCCTGGCTTTTGTTGGCTCAAATAAAACCTTTCGTGTTGTCTTAGCATCTGGGGGTTATATTTCTTTGGGAAGAAGGTCAAAGCCTTTCCAGGGTGTTTATAAAAACAGTGATTTACCCTCAATTCTACAAGGCACCCCGCATCCTCCACGCTCACAGAAATTAGCAGTTATTCGACCCCTGGCAGCATCAGGACCCATGTTATAATAACTGGCTGAAAATATGACACTTGTCTACCTCCACGTGGACCCGACAGATGTGAACAGCTTCTTCTGGTCACCTACGTGTTGTTATATGGTTAAGAGATGGGAGTGGCTTCTTTAAAGCCCCCCCAGCATGCTGTGTAATGAACTCATGATGGCCATCTCAGCTGCTATGAAATCATTACAACCGGGATATGGTATCTGAGGTTTAAGTGTTCTTGTCGTGGCGGTTTTTAATGTTTGGTTTCAAAATACCAAACGTGATTAGTGAATTGCAAACTCTCTGCCAGCCAAGTTCCTCTTTAGTAAGCAAAGCACTTTGCAAAAGAGTGTTCAAATGCAATAACAGTTTTTATTTGGGTCAGACCTGTCATACTCTCAGACAGGAGGTCAGACTAGATGATCATGATGGTCCCTTCTGACCTTAGAATCTATGAGACCGAGTCTTGCCATAAAGAGAATTTTATTTTAAAATGTTACTTATTGAATTCTTATGTTTATTTAAAAGGTCGGACACTCAGAACGGAGACAAATGCAGAGTGCAAGCACATCATCGGACTGTGCTAGAGAAAAGTGTAGAGGAAGTGTGGCAGATATTATCCCCGTTTCAGAGATGAGGAGACTGATGCAGAGAGACTAGGTAACTTGATCAAGGCCAAAGGGCGAATCAGTGTCAGAGACGGGATTAGAACTCACGACTTCCTGGCTTTCTATCTTGTGCTCAAACACACCTGTCTCCCCCTAATCATTAACATTACAGACTGGGTAAACACCTGAAATATAAAATGCTCTCTCCAAACATGCACGCAGAAGAACCCGCAATCCAGGAATGAAGCACTTTTTTGACAGATTTACACATCCGTCCACCAACATGCACAAACCAAGTTCGGCTCCACGAGAGCAGATTGTTATCCCTGGGTTACAGCATCTGTCACACACCTTAAATTAAAAGCAACCCACTGGTGAAGGGAAAGCTGCCCTCTAGCTAAGCAGCACAGAACAGTTTGCTACGGCTTAGTCTCTGGGAGTAGAGAAGGGAAGGCACAGCAGGAAAGAGCGAGATTAGCAAGTAAAAAGGTTACACAGTAGCTGCCATTTCTACACACGCATCAACTTCCAGCAAAATCCAAAAGACAAAATGAATCGAAAAAGGGCGATAAGGAATGAGAAGAGACCTGGAATCACCAGGCAGGGAAATTTCTGCCAGGAAAAAATAGAATTGTTGGAGCATTCAGATGACATATAGAACATAGGATCCAGACGGAAGGGGATAAATAGGGCTTCCTGGTCAGCGTGGCTTTTAGCCTGAAGCATGCTGCTGTTTTTTTAAAAAGTCCCACTCTCTTTACTACAGCATTGATTCGCTCCATAGCCGAGCATCTGTTTTTCTTAGATGTGCCTCACTTGTTGGTACTTAGAAACAAATTCTTACAATACTTCGGAAAATTAAACTCTTCCTCTGTTCCATCCAAGAGGGAAAAGCTGGGCCTCTTGCCCTATAAAAACTTAACATTTCTGAGCATCCATATTTCCACTGAACATGCGCTAGTCAAACAAAGGCTCCCTTCAGCAAAAGAACAGACAGCCGGTGCTAAAGATCAAGGTTTTCACCCCCACAAACTATTAACAAGGCCATTATCTGAAAGGGCCCCTCTCTCCATTCGCCTGCATCCTGAGCCACTGAGAAAGAAAGAACTATGGCATGGACAGGAATAGCAATTATTTCTTCTGTGTTTCCTTTCTGTCTGGGTTCTGGGGAGATGAATGCAAAATTCCATCTCTAACTGAAATGCTATTCACGACTTTCTCTCCCTCTGTAATCTGACCTGCTCAACTGCAATACCCTTTGACCTACTAATGTCTGAGGCCTGGAATTACTGACATTCCTGCAAGTTTGATACTTCTAAGCCTGCCCTTCCCAATATTGACACAGCTTTGTTCCAGCAATCCATATATAAAACATGTGTTCACACATACATGTATGTATGTTGTGCAGGCACAGAGGAAAGCACGCATCCTTTAAAATACACACGGATCCTTGAGAGAGAATAAAGCTTTCCAACAATTTCTTGGTGTCAATATTTCAAACTCTTTGAAAGTATTAAAGGCTTAGTTGCATTGCTAGAAGAGTACCTGCCTTTAACGTGACACACTCTGGTTACGTTCAGTAAAATAAAGCGCTATTACTTTGAACAGCAGTAAAGTGATTCAACATGGAAACGCTCATGACTAAATACTGCATTAAGCCACTTCAAAGGGACTCTGCATGAACATGCCCCACACACGTAAATATTCTGTGGTTTTATTCTGACGGAATTTTAATAAGTCCCTTAACAGGCAAACTAACTAGGGGCTTCATAAACGTATTTACCCCTTGTGGAAGTAGAGAAAGAACTGACAGGGATTTGAAGGGGATTTCAAATCCACGCAGTCTCCTTATGTGAGCAAGAGTCAGGCTAGCTGTAACCCTAATAACGCGAGATTTGTAGAAGCAAGGATGGTGTGAGGTGAGTGGGAAAGAACTGTGAGAGAAGTTGTTGTGACCTTGTGTTAGATAAGTATGGAATGTAGACTATAGTCTAAATTGAGGAGGAAAATAAGACATCAGGATGACATATGTATAAACAAAATGCAGCTGTTGCCCGTTATTGTATGTAACAAAAGGTATAAATGCTTGCTGTAATTGTTTACCTGTGAGAGACTTGTTTTGCTCTCTCCCTCCATGCAATTGCTAGAGATAATAAAGTATCTGACTTGCTGCACCCAACCTGAGAGTGAGAAATCTGTTTTTTCTCCGACACCGTCCAGTGCTACTGCACAGGGTACTGGCTAAGGCCTGCACTGTTTCGATATGGCACAGTGACCCTCTAAGGAACTCAAGGATGTGAGACATAGAAGGCAGAGCTTCACATGGAGGATGCTGGACCTCCATAGTACACATCCGTCAACAGCCTAGGAAACTCATTCAGCAAGTCATCATTTCCCCTGGTAATCCCAAGCAGCCTCCTCAAGTTCTGTCCAGCGGTTCTTGCAAGAGGTTTCTCTACAGAGGATTCCACAGCCAGCATTTCCATGGATGCTCAGCACTGACCCACACTGCTGAGCTGTGGCCTTGTGTCACCATGTAGGAACAGCTTCTTTTATTTTGTCCCCCTCGTCAAATTCATCCCCTGGACCTGCCAAAACCCTAGGCCATGCTCTTATAATTTTTCCCCTTGACTGCACTCTCCTCCTCTTCTTTGTGTTCTCCCAATCACCCCTCTACCCTTCAGTCTGTCCAAGAAGCTGCTGCCAAAACCATCTGCCCCACTTCTGTCATCCTGAGCATATTTCAACCCTCTTCTCTAACTGCTGCACTGGCTTCTCCTCAGCCTCAACAACTCCCCTTCCATGTGTATTTCTGACCTCATTTCTTCTGACACCCTTCTCCTGACCACTCTGTTGGCCCCCACTTCACTCCTGACCAAGGCTGTCTTTCACATTTTCTCTTATTCTAGGAATAGTCTCCAGTCTCCACCATGATATCTGCCAAATGTGTCCCTAACTCAGTAATATTTAGTGCTCAGGGATCCATACCAATGTTAAACAGTCCTCCTCCGATAGGTAAACAACCCCCATTTTCCAGACATTAATACTGAGGCAAAGAGAGGTTAAATAATTTACTCAAACCACAGCAAGAATCAGCAGCGGAAACAGGATGAGAACTCAGGAAGTCCTTGGCTCCTAGCTCTGGGCTCAGTCCACACTTCATAAGACCTACTTGTGTAGGTTCTTTTATTTGTGACTATAAACTACAAGATCAGTCTATTGGGAGTGGCAAACTGAATACGTTTTAATGGTGGTCTGTGTCCTTTCCATGCAGAACAGCTCATCTTTCATCACTTGGCACATGGGCTCAAGTGCTTTTATTTGCCTAGCAGTTATTCTTTCGTCATGGTAGATTTTTGCAAGCAGGTGCACTTCAGATTGAGGCTTTCAACAGAGTCTATCACTGTGTGCTCCAGAAGGAAAGAAGCAAACCCCCACACAAACTGTACTTCAGGAAAAACTGAAAAATACATCCAAAGGGTCTACTAGTGGGGGAAAGGCAGTCCTGTCTCCAGGTACTACTTCTTAACCATTGTTTCCTCTTCTTAATACTAAATGTAATACTCATGGAAGGTGCTGGATTGATATGGAAGCTCCCCATTTACCCATAAAACAGCTGCAAGACATGCAGCAACAGTGCTAGGTGCCTCAACGATGAATCACATCTACAGGTAAGAAGGTAGTTCAGTCTTCATGGCTATTATATCCTTGGCCTTGCTGTTAAGTTCTGGGTACTGGGGTACGGACACTTGTCAAATAGAGAATAAACTGAAACCTGCCATCTCGTTTCATGGGGGCCACTCAATCAGGCAGTAATGACCTAGGACATTCCAACCAGTGACCTAGTTAAAAGGCTCCATATCCCAGTACCAATCCCCTGAGCTATCCATTCCCACTTAACAGTGGGCCTGTTTTTAACTGCTTTCCTCCTATACCTCTGGAATCAACTTCTGAGACTGACTCAACTGCAGGCATCACGTTTCTGTTTTGATTTCATTAAACTCAATTTCTCTCTTGCCTCCTTCCATAGACTGATCAGAAGACAAGTAATAAGAGCTGTGTCTGTAAGTGACTCTTCAATATGACTTAGTGTATTCATTCTCCGTGGTACATAGAGTGTTACGTGTGTGTGTGTGTGCAAGATGTTAGTAGCATCACTACGATGGGACACTAGATGGGGAGGGCTCCGAGTTACTACAGAGTATCTTTTCCCAGGTCTTGCCCACATGCTCAGGGTTTAACTGATGGCCATATTTGGGATCGGGAAAGAATTTCCCCCCAGCTCAGATTGGCAGAGACCCTGGGGGGTTTTCTATCTTTCTCTGCAGCAAGGGCACGGGTCACTTGCAGGTTTAAACAAGTGTAAATGGTGGATTCTCTGTATTTAAGTCTTTAAACCCTGATTTGAGGACTTCAGTAACTCAGCCAGAGGTTAGGGGTCTATTACAGGAGTGAGTGCATGAGGTTTTGTGGCCTTCAATGTGCAGGAGGTCAGACTAATGACCATGATGGTCCCTTTTGACCTTAAAGTCCATGAGTCTTTGAGATTTCTGCATGCCATAGCTGTTTTTCTTTTTAGCAGAGGGAGAAGAGAGGCTTGGGATTTTTTTGTGATAGAAGACACAAGTACCTGTCTGCCATCCTGTCCCACGTTGGTCTGTCCTCTCACTACTGTTCGAATATTGTCATCCAGCCTCCTTTGGGGAAAAGCAGACAACGTCAACATAACCCACTGCATACACGGCACAGATCGGTTGTGAAAACCAGTGCACAGAAAGAACAAAAATTGTACTTGGGTTGGTTTGTTTTTAAATGGTGCTGACAGCATAAAACTGACATTTTTATAAATACCTCCGATTCTCCTGAATATTAGCAACAACACTGAATAGTGGTAAAATATGAACATGATTTTTAAAATCCAATTCACTTTTTGCATTTCACTCCAGTTGACCAATGTTATCAGACTGGGCAGTTTCCCTTTCTGGTTCTCCTGCACTAAAGCAGTGCTTTCAGGTAGACAATCCTTTCTTCAAAGTAAAAAAAATGTCACAACCCCCTTATATTTTTTATTCTTACCTTTATAACAAACGTAAGAATGACAACAATAAAGCTTATGCACTACAACTATTACTACAGCTACGATGTTTGATCTCATCAACGAGAAGGTTTTGGCCACCGAAGTTATTCCGCGAGTTTTGTTTTTCTTTGCTTTAGAATTGTAACACAATTTTCAATGCCCAATTGTCTTTCGTGAGGTTGAGAAACACTGCATTACAGCAAACTTATTTGAGTGGCACACACTATAGGAAAGAGTTGGATGAAAAATCTAACAACCATATGGCCACTTCCCACTTATGTGACAATGAAAGGAAACAGAGCCGTACTTACCTTATTTTCAGTCTGATTTTGTTCACAACTTCATCAATGTTTGCCAAAGACTGCAAGATAAAAAACAATTTTTCAAAAGAAAAATGTTTTTTCGCTACATACACGCAAATCGGAGACTCAAACTTCCCTTTGAATAATACTTGGCATTTTCTTTCATAGCACTTTAGAAAGCTGGTTCAGTAGCATAATCCCCCTTTTATAGACAGGGAAACTGAGGCATCAAGTAGTTTGGTGACTTGCTCAAGGTCACGTAGGGGTCAGTGACAGAGCCTGGAACATAAGCCAGATCTACAAACTACAATGACTCTTCAACTTGCCCCTGCACATGCATAAACACGCTGAGTACAACTACGATTTCTCTTTGCGATTTTACGAATCCTCCTTCAGAGGAAGCAGTTAAAGGAAATGGTGATGGTGACCTCTAGTGGATAACGCAATCAAAAAGCAAATAGGATCAACGTATGTTAGGGTTCAACCTTACAGTATTTTGAACTTCAGCAACCCCCAGAGGAATGCAATGGGCCCCAAATGCCTGAGATCCACGGCAATGAAGGATGCCTGACTGGTATCTGGGCGTGAGCAAATCAAGCAGAACAAATTGAACAGAAGCTCCTAAAAGGAAAAATCCTACTGCCTGCTCTGCTTCTGCAGTCATCCCAAACGCAGCAGAATCTAGGGAATTCCAGCAAATTTTCAGGAGCTCACCCAAGGGCCCTCCTCATCTCAACAGACCTCCCAACCCCAAGCCAAGCCTAGTTCGTGGGTTGAACTAGGGAAGGATTCAACGCCACTAGATCTCCATTCTTTATCCCTGAAAGGAAACAATGGTTTTAAAATCTAGTCTGATTGTGACTGGACTTGCTGACACTTCACGTTCAAAACATCCCTGGTGTGGCTAGAATCCTTGGGGCCTCCCAGTATATTGATCCAGCAGGATCTGAAATTCAACTGCAAAAACAAACAAACCCTTGCATAGTGAAACTGTTTCTTTCTAGAGACCAAAATGGAAGTTTCATTATATTTGAAACTGCAGCTAGCACATTGGGAGACGGTCATTCTATTTCACTAGGTCTGACTTTCAGTGGCAATTACTTCTTAAAGTCATAATTTTGCTGCACTTTAGAAAGAAGCCCTGGGTATATTTTTAAATCTGTCTTTCCATGGACATGCAGGGGGATTTACACATTGAATCACCATTAAGGTTACCCCATGGCTCATGGGACAGCAGAACCCCAAGCATTTGACTTACTTGCTCAGTTGGAAAGAGAGTATTAATATACTCCACAGCATTGAAGTCTGCCCTGTCCAGTGGATCTTGGCTGGGAAACACCTAGAGAGCGGGAAAAGAAACACAAAATATCAGCTTGATCATCTGTAACTTAAACAGTATCTGTTATTTTAATAACTAAAACACAGACATGGGATTATGTTTAACAGCATGGTCCTGACAGGTCTGCATGGAGAGCAGTCAGGCCTTCATTCAATGGAGAATAAATAGTTTTTGTGATTAAACCCCTGGAGGTCTTTGTGCTATTAAAATTCCTGCAGTTATCAGACTGGGTAAACACAGATGTAATATATATGCACATCCCAAGATTCAATACCAGCACAATCAATCATGTGCTACAAACTCCCAAGAGACAGAAACTATTAATTATGTATCTAAAACCATGTTGATCTTTTCATCATTGCCTGGAAATTAAAAGCTCATGCTGCGACCATGCCCTTCTCTTGGGTAGGGCCATCTGGTGAGAGATGGAGACTTTGTCTTTCACAAACTTGTAATATCAAACATGATAAATTAAGAAAATGGTCAAACCAGATCCCTAGAGACCTAGATTTCACCCCATGCAAACATGGAAAAGAGAGAGGGTCAATCTGTTAAATGATCTAGTTATCCCAGAAAAGGAGAAAAGAGCAGCAACTCTTTTTAATCTGTCTTCAGGGGGTGCTCCAATGATCCAAGTAAGGTTGTTAAATTATTTTTCCTCCATCATAAACTAAAATATGATGCATTACCTTCCCAGTTACCACGTTTGTTCTGTGCCATGCAGACATCAATCCCTCCCTCCCCAGTCTAAACCACGTCCTGGATGTACAGTAAATCACATCAGCCATTGCGCGGTGTCACCCATGTGCGTCATTCTAGTCATTCCAAGCTGGCTATAGGCAGCTGCATTAGACAAAAGAAAATCCTACACAAAACCTTCAATTCAAACTTTTTGCTATCATAGCACACGGAGTATCTAAATTTGATATGCTTTTTTCAAAGGGAAAATCTAGTGTTTCTGAAAGGATTGTAACTTAGAGGGCCTCATTACTATTAATATGGTATTTGTCCACCTTTCAGCTGAGGAACTTGGGGAACTAGAAACTGAGGCACAGGAATATTAAATGATGTTCTCCAATATTACACAGCAAACCAGTGGCAAAATCAGGAACAGAAGCCAGGTGGCCCGACTCCCTGATCTTCTACTGGGCAACACAGACAGCACAACAGATCGATTGTGATAGCGAATAGTCTTGCCAAAAAACTAAACAAAACTCTGTCTCAGATTCCTACTCTAGCTGGGAAACTGCAGTTTGACTACTAACTGTTTGTGTCTTGCTACCGTCTGCTGTTTCTAGAGGCAAGCAGCGACAGTACTGATAGTTCTTACGAAAGATTAAGGTTGGCGATGGCTGTAAGGAGAGTCATGGATTCCGGGAGATTTAAACACGTCCATCAGATTCAGGATGTGGGGAGAGGATTGTGGTTGGCCAGGTGACTGAGCAGACACACAGCTAAGCATATTTGACTGAGCATTTGACGAGAAAAGCTAATAGTACTGTAAGCTGAGTGTGGCAACATTGCAGGAGCACAAATGAACAGACCAGTGAAATCGAACTGAGTGCCTCTAAGCACTTGACCAGCAAGGTACTACAGGACAACCAGATGGAGAGGTGATGGAAAAGCACCACATAAAACTAAGACAATATTTATGAAAAAAGTATAACATCTCAGGCTTGTAATAAGGATAATGGGGGAGGTCATAATACAGTAGAGAAGGGGCATCAGCCTGTGTCAAGCTTCCTCAATCACTACAGAAAAGTTGCAGGAAATGAATATGTTACTTCACTGCAGTATTCTCTAGTGCAGCAGAATGGTGAAATCTCCCTTGCTATCCCTGACAGCCTGCCTCCTCTGCTGATTCATATCAGCCTTTACAGCCAATGTCACCTGATATAAAAAATCCCAGGGGAGTGAAAAATCATTATTTTATATTGATTTTTTGAAGTTTGTACAGATTTTCTTTTTTAATCAGAAAATCCAACATTTTATTTACAAGACACAGCATTAGAAAATAACTGTGTGACTTCATCACTAAGATGCAGGCGTAGGGCTGGAAAAGACCACTTGAACCATCAAGTATACAATTAATGCATTAGCTAATGAATCCAGCATCTTCCCCACCCCTCATCTGCCTGTTGCAGAGCTGGGACATGAACTCAGATTTCTGAACCCCAGCTTTAACCATAAGACCATCCTTTGTTCATTCCCAGTTCTGTGCCTCCTTTCATGCAATCCCCCACACCCAGCACAGTCTTGTAATTAATATTTGCTAAACCCCTTTTCCCTTTGCCTCCTTCCAAACACTCCTGGAGAGTCACTCACTTTTTGTGAACCTTTCTACCTGAAAATCAATTGCTATTCCGCACGCAGTTCTTTGACTGTAAACTGTTCTGGATATTACTCCTGGGGGAATTCTGCGTCACTGTGCACGTGCAGAATTCATGTCCCCCGCAAATTTATTTGCTTCCCCACAGAAAAATGACTTCTGATGGGGAAGCAAAGGGAAACCCACAAGAGCGGTCATGAGCCTCTCCCCAGCAGTGCAGGCAGGTTGGTTCAGGCACTCAGAGCAGCAGGTAGAGACATAAATCACCACTAGGACAGGGGCGGGAAGGCTGGGCAGTCATGCGTGTGAGAGGAGAGAGAGACTCTGTCCTTCTTGCTTGCTATTGCGGCACACTTGGTGTGGAGAGCCAGGGCTTTGGGTTGTTTCTGGGGAGGTAGGTGTGGGGCAAAGCAGAATGTAGCAACCTACCTGCTTAGTGAATTGTTCCCATCACCTTTGTGAATTCCCGCAGGAAGATAAAACAGGAGTAAAACTTTTAAGGCTCCTTTACATTGCCAGAGTGGTGTAAAGGACAATATGGTCTTATACATGCTTATAGTGCTTTAGTGATTAGAACTGGTCTAAATTTTTGGACTGAAAAAAATTTCTATTAAAATGTGCTCCATGAATTGTTTGGTTCTTACCTTTCTGGAGTTGGTCAGTAGCCAATATAAATTGTGAGTTTGATTTCCCAGCCCCCACTTGCTCTTCAGTTGCCTATGATGTAACACTGAGCATACGGCTGCATATATTTGTTGACTAGTAACTAGAAATAAAGGGTCAAACCTGGTGACATTACTATTAGGCAAGGGGGGTTGGGGATTTCTTCCAATGCTCCCCACTCCCATTCTCCATCCATTGTATTGTAGTTTAAATAAACTACCAAAATAATTGAAACTGGCATGATTATATTGCATTAGTTTGACAAATAAAATGTGCAGAATTTTAAAATATTGTGCACAGAATTTTTAATTCTCGGTGCAGAATTTTTAATATTTTTCTGCAGAATTCCCCCAGGAGTAGGATATGGAACCAATCAGTAGATTGGCAAAGTTTCCTTGTTAGAACCATTCAACTATAGCAACATCTAAAAAAATATTATGGTTATAGCAAAAGTGGAGATTTACAGACGCACATTTTAACAAAAATGTTACAATCTTTGTCTAGTTCCCTAAACAATCTTTATTGGCCCAAAACAGTGGGAAATTGTGCTTATGTTGTGATTATATTGAACAGATTTGAGCCCAGACACTAGACCAAAGTCAATCTCCATATAAAACTCCCCATCTTAACTCTCCATATAGAACTTAAAATATTTTTGAGAGGAAAAGGAAAGAAATCTCATCACCCTGAAGGAATTAAAGCTCTCACTAAGGTTAATGGGCCTACTGTTTTGTGTTGTCTAGGTGGCTCTCTACCTCTAACACAGGGATTATGATACATCACAGGCAAGACCTGAAGTCTTCAACTTTAAAAATCATATGCAATAAATAAGTTTATTTACCTGGGATGCTAACTTTTTCCATTACTCTCAGCTTGGCCACTGACAGTCAGTAGCGCCTTTGTTTATAGCCAATTTCATTCTCATGTTCCTAGTGCCATAGTTGATTGAATTTCCAACAGTGGAGCAAAATATTTGTTTTAAAACAATTGTTTTCATTGCTTTTTATTATTATTTATAAGAACATTTGCCATTGGCCTTAGAGGCTTTTTTATAAATAAATATTTAAATGTGGGGCCAAATTTTTAGTGTTCCTTTAACTCAGTCCTTGCAGGCACTTAAAATAAAGTGTCACTAGCAGAAAAAGGCACAATGAGACCCAGTAGTTGGAAACTGAAGTGAATCAAATTCAAAAGTAAGGTGCAATTTTTTTATTTTTATTTTTTTAAAACAGTGAGAATAATTATCCTTTTAAACAACTCAGAGACATGGTGGATTCTCCAGACTGGCTATCATTCTAAAAGATATGCTATAGCTCGGAGAATATTGGATGAGGTTCTTTAGTCTGTGGCATGCAGGAAATCAGACTAGATGATTATAATGATCCCTTCTGCCCTTAGCGTTTATGAATCTATGAAATGCAAAGTAGTATTATTCCAGCCAAGTTCCAGTTTCCATTAGACCTCAGGATTAATTTAGCAGCTCTAAAGTTCTCAATGAAAATGGTTCAACTGTTCAGCATCTTCCCCCCTATCCCATGTGAAGATCCCAAAGTGTCTGGAATATTGCTTTAAACAAAAACATCAACAACAACAACAACTCGTTAACCTCATAGAAAAAATGACACCCACAAGAACAATGACTGCCTTCCTTATTGATAGGTGCTGTGCACCCCTGCCGCTGTGTCAGTCTCCATCACCCCCTCTAGCTCATTCAAAGAAAGTCTGCAACTTAACTTGTTAACTTTAACACCCAAGAGGGTCACCTGAGTGCTGTGTTGTGAGGCAGCTCCCGTTCCCTGCCTCTAGATTTTCACCTACCACAGGTTCCTCTTCAGGCAGCTGGGGTGAAATCCTGACCCAAGGGAAGTCCATGTAAATTTTGCCATTGATTTCAACAGGGCCAGGATTTCACCACAAGTTGCTGCTAATTCCACTGCACCTCCTTTGGCCCACAAAGAATTGTAAGGCATATCTGAGGACTCTGGTTCCAGGAGGATACATGTGGGCTGCTCACGTGGAAAGGGTTTTGAGCGCCCTGACGCATGCCACTGCAAATCAATGGCCTCCTATGAAAGGGTGGGACGGGGCGAAATCTCTCCAAGATCCAAATCAGCCAGGGGGTTCTTTTGTGCTTTACTTAAGCCTATAATGGTTGACAAAATCCACACACAGGTTGGCTCCCTCTACAGTCCAGGCCTGAAGCAACAGGGGGGAAAGGGCAACAGGCCAAGGCATGGAGAGACATTTATTTACTAGGAAAGTTAATACTACCTGAACGATAAATAAATTAATCTAAGATTCCACCAGAATCCCAGCCCCCCCAGGAGAGCGTCCCTGCCCCCAACCAGCCCCCCCCCAGAGGAGAGCGTCCCCGCCCTTAACCAGCCCATCCCAGCCCCCCCCAGAGGAGAGCGTCCCAGCCCCCCCACCCAGCCCCCCCCCAGAGGAGAGCATCCTAGCCCCCCCAGGAGAGCGTCCCAGCCCCAAGGAGCAGGTCCCTGCCCCCCAGGAGCCCCGCCGCCGGGAGAGCAGCCCCGCCTCCCCCAGCACCTCTCACCCCCGGCCCGGCCCGGCCCGGCCCTCACCTGCTCTATGGCCAGCTGCACCTCCGGGGCCAGCTGCAGCACGGCCTCCAGCTCCTCCACACCCTCCAGCTCGTCCTCCTCCATCCCGGCCTGCCCCGCGCCGCTTCCGGGATCCGCGGGACGCCGGGACGCTGGAGGATTCTGGCCAATCAGCGGCCGCCCTGCCTGCCGGCTCCTGGGGGCGGGGCAGCCTCGGCGTTGGGGCACTGGTCGGGGGGGGGGCAGGAGTGAGGGGGAGCGGGAAGGGCAGTGAGGGGGCGGGGCACTAGGGGGCAGTGTAAGCACTGGAGTGGGGAGACGGGCAGGGGGCTGGTAGCACAGGAGGAGGCGGCGACACTGGGAGCAGTGGAGAAGGGGCTGGGGGCAATGGGCTGCCAGCACTGGGGGAGGAGGAGGGGGCACTGGGAGCAGTGGGCTGGCAGCACGGGAGCAGGGGGTGGGGGCAGTGGGCTAGCAGCACTGGAGAAGGAGGAGGGGGCACTAGGAGCAGTGGGCTGGCAGCACTGGAGAGAGGGGTGGGGTGCTGTGCTGGAGGCACCCAGTGGGATTTCTGGCATTAAGTGAAGGTCAGATACCAGGAAGAAGACGAACCTTTGCTTATCAGGGCCCTTGCTTTTGGTGTTAGAATTTAGAGTGGCCGGAAAGACTCCCAAGGGGGACAGGATGAGACCCTCTGAAATGTTATCACCCCTAAGCTTGAAGGGTGAAATTAGTTGCCCGAGGTTGGGAATTCAGAGAGAACTGGGAACTGAACTCCTGACGCCCAGTTCTGTATTCAGAGCACTAGAGCACTCTTCGGAATAAAAGATGTGTATTTTCTTTATAATGATCCTTCATTTATCAAAAGTCCATTATTCCTCCTGGTGCTAGAATGCTCAGGCTGGCCCACCACCTTACAGCTAATGAAAATCTGTTTGTCTTGATTACATATTTCTTTGCATAATTATGTCTGTCTTAAATCCTGTTTTCGTGTAGCGCAGCCGAACACTTGTGAATTCCACTCCAGCAGAGACCCCAGTTAACTCACCGCAGGTATTATTGCAGTGTGTTATATTCTTATAATATTTATTTATTTGTATTCCAGAAGCTCCTAGAGGCCCCCATGCATTAGGTGCTATGAAAACATATAGTGAGGTAGGGTGACCAGACAGCAAGTGTGAAAAATCGGGACAGGGGGTGGGGGGTAATAGGAGTCTATATAAGAAAAAGACCCAAAAATCGGGATTGTCCCTATAAAATCGGGACATCTGGTCACCCTAAGTGAGAGACAGTCCCTGCTCCCCCAAGCTAATGGTCTAACTAGACAAGACAGACAGGAACGGAAACAAAGGCACAGAGTGGTGATTTGCCTAAGGTTCTCACAACAGATCAGTTGCAGAGTAGGGAACCGAACCAAATCTTCTGATTCCCTGTATGGTGCCCCTTCCACTAGGCCATACTACTGCATCCTCCTCAGAAAGGGTGAAAACACAAGCATCAGAACCAGGTTGTAAGCGGCAGGATTTGAGATTGGGGGGAAGGGGGGAGGAAAAAAAAAAAACCACACATGTCTGTCTATAAGGCTAAACCACGATGATGAGTAGCCCATGGAGTCTGCACATCCTGTTATAACTCCCTGCTGGATGATCCTCCTCACCAGTGCAGACAAGTGCAAATTTCCCTATGGCCAACAAGCTCGTCTACTCGTTAGTTCCTAACTCCGCTGCTCACAGACCTTTGATCGCACTCTGGCTTTGTTTAGTTTCAGTTTCACATGGTGCCACTCTCCCATCTCGCCAAGCTGGCACTCTCAAAACCTGTTCTTAGCACTGAAAGTCAGAAACTCAAGGGTCATACCTTTGAGGATCTGGGCCTCAGGGCCTAACCTAGTTGTAGTTGTGACAGACCAACACTAACCTGTAATATCCTAAATGAATTTTATTGAATGAAGTTAAACCTTATTGAAGTAGAATGATTAATACTTTTAAGGGGTCCATTGTATTACAAATACAATTGTGTATGTGTGATTGTGGCAGTGTTCTCTAGTTGGAGGGGGAGGCTAATGTACTTCCTATGTTATCAGCCCTTTGAAGCCACCTCTGGAGAGGTGTACATATACTAGTTCAAACTAGATTGTCTGGGGACTAACAGACAAAGGCTTTTTGGATAAATAGTCTAGTTTTAAACTGGCTCAGGGCTTTCTTCCTGATCCAGCAAACGGACAAGTCTCCTGATCCATGGAGGACCCCAATCCTTGGGGTAGAGTTGGAAGGACTGGGCCTACTGAGGCCCTGTGAGACTGGGTGGTTGTTCTGAGCTGAAGCTGTGATGAACTTGTGACCACAAAGGAAACACTGTGGCTGGGGTGTAGAAGGACTGTTCCTGCCAGAGCTCATGGTAGAATGGGGTTGAGGCCTGGTAAGATTATTAGCATGGGGTAGGTTACTTTATTGTTTGTCAATGTATTTCCTCTGTAGTGGTTTACCTGAAGAATAAAATAGGTTTGCTTAGAAAGACCTGTGTAGTAACTTACAAATGTGGACAATTACTCTTGTTGGTCTCTGAAGAGAAAGCAAGCGGGTGTGCTTGGGCAGCCTGTCGCTGCTGGGAATCACCCAGTTAAGGCAGGGAACAGTGCAGCATGGGAAACCCCAGTCCAAAGGGAGAGAAATACAGGTCTCCACTTGAAAAGGCTCAGGAGCTGGAAGCCTGAGAGTGGGGCCCTTGCTGGACCACTCAGGAGAAATACAGGTGCAGGGGCCGAGAACAGGGACAGTACTTACTCCTGTGAAAAGTCCCAAATATTCCTGCAAATACTTATATGCATGCTTCATTTTTGCACAAGAGTAGTCCCACTGAGTCCATGCAACTACGTGTGTGTGTGTGTGTGTGTTTCCGTTTGAGGGTGCGTAGCCTGCAGACCTCACACACTGAGTAAGACCTTTATCCTGCAACAAACCTATTAAACATATTGTACTGCAGCGATTTTCAAACGGGCGGCTGTGGAACACCTGCTGGTCACGAGGTTTGATTTTGCCTCTTTCCCAGCTGCTACATTGTATTAAAAGTAGATGAACCTACCTCGTATACTTTCCCAGTATGACTTGCCCATGTCACAATTGCACTAGTTGCCCTCAGGGTGGCCATGTTCTACAATTAGGAACAGAAGGGGGACTCTGTGAAACAATGTCTTGCAGTGTGGTTCACATTCCAGGAAGGTTTGAGAACCCTGCTGTAATAATAAATGTAGCCCTTTCTTTCTGATGTGCCACTTCGGAGATGGAGATCAGGAATTGCTCAATGCTCAAAATCTTAGTACACCCAGAGCACACTTAAAATCACAAATACTTGGCTTGCTCCTCTGACTACAGCTCCTCCCCATCCTTAACACTGCCTCCACTCCCCCTCCTTCTTGCTAACTGGCAGAGCCCTCACCTGGCAAGTTAGCACAGCTACTGTTGTTAACATTAGGCCTGCTAGCAGCTCTTACACGGTTCCTTCATCCACCCCACCTTAGCCTAGCCTCTCCCAACGTGACCCTTCTTCATTCAATAACTCATGTTAATTTTCACTCCCCACCACCACCTTTACTCCCCAAAACTTTCTGAAAAACAAAACAAAAACAAAGAAGTTAAATTTCATCTATATGTAACACCAAAGACGTGGCCTTGGACTTACTAACCCTCCCCAGAATTGCTTAGAAGATAACACTGAACACACAATTAAACAGTAACGGTTGATGGAAAGCAAAGATTGTTATCAATGAAACATAATCAGAAACGCACACGGTGTCACAAGCGTGCTTTTGTTCTCCCCCGATAATGTGCAATGCTGAAAGTAATACAGAAAATGGGGAAAGCAAATTAGCATAAAAATTGCCTATACATAAATACAGATTTATATTACAAATATAAAAATAAAAATAGACTGGATTCTCCTGCCTGTCCTGAATTATTTCAATCCTGGGATTGGTTTGCTCCTGTCACTTTGGAAAATTAATTTCTTTGTTTGTTCACAGGATTTACACAATATGGGCAATCACAATACATGTTCCTACATGCTGCTGCTTCAGTCCCACTATAGACTAACTCTCAAAGGTACAGTTTAAATGAGTTGGATTTATGGACTTGTTAAATGGACACTTTCACTTAAACACAATTGAAAATTTCCCCAATTTAGTATAGCAGCCAGTCCCACAACCGTTAGTCATTGACCTCAATGGGGCTACTCACCTACATAAGGGCTTGATCCAAAACCCGTCAAAGTAAAGGGAAAGGCTCCCATTCACATGAAATTCAATAAGGACTAATGCAAAGTGCTCCACTTAAGAAGGGACAATCAGTTGCACACATACAAAATGGGAAATGACTGCTTAGGAAGTTTTTGTTACACTTACATGTGTTTATTACAAGGTGGTGAGAATAGACATGGGGCAGTACAAAAATTATTGTAACAGGAGCTCACTTGTGCTGCTAATACAACCAAAATCTGCATGGGGAATAACTCTGATGATCAACACACTATTTACAAAACATCCAGGGAAGTGCCTGACACTCGTATTCACATTTATTTGCAAACTGATTTCATTATCTTGTGTGTCAGGTCTGCTTTGGCTGAACTCTACACAGATTTATACCAGTATCAAAGAAAACCTCACTAGCAAGGAATCTTTATCTAGTGATTAAAGAAGGGGGCTGTGAGCCAGGGTAAATGGACATGTTCTCAGCTCTGTGTTCTTGTGCAAATGAGTTAACTTATTTATGTGCCAGCTGTCTTGCCTGTCAAATGGGGATGACCCAGTGGCTAGATCTAATCAAAAACTGTGGGGCTAATTCTCATACTGCCAAGCTTTGCCCCTCCAGCTTGGTGTCTACCCTGGCTCCCTGATTTCCTGAAAAGGGAGAGAGACTTTCACTACACACTTGCAACAGCCTGCCTTCCCCCAATTTATAATTTTTGTAGCCAATTTTGTCACAGTACCCACATTTAACTTCTTCCCTTTAATTTTTGCCAATTTTCCTTATTTTAGAAACCACATTTATCTTTTGTTGTAATTGTTCATCACAGTCACGAACCAGATAATAGGTTAGAATCCCCTCTATCATCATATATATTAGACACAGGACTGTACTTACAGGACTCATGGTGATCCACTTCCATCTTCCTCATTAGCAGCTGTTTCCTCTTTTGGAGTATCACTGCAAGAAAAGATTTAAGTTCTGTGGCAAAGTCCACAGCCTCTCAGAGTGTCTTTGGCCACCTTTTGGTGATCTTCATATGCAAGTCCAAATCTCGCCGAGCATCTATACATTGGTCCCTCACCAGTTTATATTGGAAGGTCTCAGCGATATCCAAGTGTCCTAAGAACACAAGTCTCTGCAGTTCTCTGACAGTTCAAGTGGGATTTCTTCTTTCCCCCTCTTTCTAACTCTAGCTTCTTGCCCTGGCCAGCTCAGATTGATAGCTATCTCCAAACCATATGTCCATGGCTTGTTGTACCAGGTCTGGATAACTCCGTCTTTTTTGTGGGATTAAGTTAAGCCTGGCCATACTGGGTCAGACCAAAGATCCATCTAGCCCAGTATCCTGTTTTCCGACAGTGGCCAATGCCAGGTGCCCCAGAGGGAATGAACATAACAGGGAATCATCAAGTGATCCATCCCGTTGCCCATTCCCAGCTTCTGGCAAACAGAGGCTAGTGACACCATCCCTGCCCATCCTGGCTAATAGCCATTGAACTGGCTGCTAGCAACCCCCCTTTCCATCCCTCCTCCCTACCATTAATTTGAGCTATAATGTTGGATTGAACTAAAGGAGCCTCCCAAGGAGTTTTTCCCTGAAAGGTAGTGGGGCTTTTGTATTATCTGAGCTGGGACAATCTGACCTCTCCCCTCTGGCCCTCTGTGGATTATAAATAGTAGAAAACTGTTGTAAATGTCCGGTCCTATCCAAGTCTTCCAGCTGGCTCAATTCCTCATCCAAGAGCTGCCTTGGATTGTGGTCAGTGACTCTTCAATTTCCTCTGTAGCTCATCTCAGTTGGCAAGTTCCGGGTTGGCTAAAGTTTACTTGGTCTCCACCATTTAAATGGAAAACCTTCTGGTCTATGGCAGTCTGATTGCTAGTCACCTCATCAATCTCTTTTACCATTCTCACTTGGTCATGCTATGGCGGGACTCCCCAATCTGTTTGGATGCTTTGTAATTGTTGCTCCAGCAGAGACTTCATCTCTGCCTGCAGGTCATCCTTCTGGCATACCTCCAGATGCTGCTTGAATTCCTTCTGTGAAGCCTCCAGCTTCTGTTTTAGGTCTTGTTTTAAATCTCACTGCCCATTTTTGACTTCTGCAAGTACCTCCATTATTTGCTCTATCTTGGTTCAACAGTCATACCAGTTTACACACTCTCTCGCCTCAGAAACCGAATCCCATGTCTAACACCAGAGTTTCCTCTTTTTGACGGGAACCAACTAGTCACATTTTGGAGCCCTGGGGAAGTTCCACTTGGAAGCAGAAACTGATAGCATGTGGTATTCTCTTTGATGCAATCCTGTTTATTTACAAGGAACGTACAAAGTCCTGCTTCTCAGACCACAGGAAGAACTAAAAACAAGAGGAGCAGTTTCTTAATTTACAGTCCCAAAGCCTCGTTAGCCAACACCAGACCAAAAGCTCTCTAGCTAACACTGTGCTTGCAGGCTACTGCTTGGCTTTCTTCCTTTTTGACCCTACCTGCCTCCCTCCCTCTCTCTCTGTTCTCAGGTTGTGCATGTTCTCTCTCACACCTGGTTACAATACCCAGTAGAATTAACCACACCCACATAGTACTAGTTTCTGGGCAGGCTCTAATAGGCCTTGTTTTAGGGGTAGCCCCTTAATCATCTCTTACAAATAACTTAATTGAAGGGTGTTTTCATACATCAGTTTGAATGAGGTTTTAACTGAACCCACAACAAGGTTTCCCCCGCGTCACTGGGGTGTTGAGACTAAATTAATTGATGATTCTACTGCACTTTAAGCTCCTCAGATAAAGGATGTAATAGAAGTGCAAAGCTATATATTTAAACAGTCTAGTCTCTTATCTGGAAAGATGGAGATGATGCTGGTTATGGTACCTCTTCCAGTGCCACACTGTTAGATACTCCTCCCTTTTGATCTTCCTACCATAGTTTCATCCTCAGATTGGTTTGGCAATACCAGAACTTTACATTTGCCTGCAAGGTTTGTGGGTTAATATGGCCAAACCTGTTTTACTACTTCTGAGTGCACAGCGTTACTTGGCAAAGTAGCTCTTGTGAAGATGAGGTTGGGTAGTTGCATAGCCGAATTTCCCACAGAGTTGCCACTGGATATTATGTATTTAATACTATATGTGGCATCTTACAAATACATTAGAAAATAAAGTCCCTACCCTGCAAAGCTTACAGTCTGACTGCAAGAGATAGAATGTAATGAAATGGGGGCAAGGATCAGAGCAGAATGTGCTGGAGACCTCAGACCTAAGGTAACCTCATTAGGAATACAGACAGTGTTTTAACGTGAACAGCGCTGAGCATTTTTCCATCTCCAAGGCACTTCTACGAACTATCAACATCAGCCAGAGCTTGCAAAATTCTATTCATCCATGTGTTTTTTTTTTTAATACAGGATATACACTATCACGAGTTTTTTCATCACCGTCGTAAAGAGCAGGGGGAACATATTTGTGCATAGGCTGGTAATTTTTTAGGAGTATTCTGAACGAGTAAATTAAATTATTATAAATAGCTTCATGTTTATTTAGTGGAGGATTTTAAAAAAAATGGTTTCAGTATAGTTCAGTGAGAGCTCAGGTCCTAGATAACGGGGTTGTTAATAAAGGATCCTATCCTTTGTCGTCACCCCCCTCGAAGTCAGTGGCAGCTTTGCCCTGGACTTTCAGCCTTCCACCCACTCACCCTTCCGCAACCTCTGCCACCCCAGCACTCTGATAACCCGTGCATGGCTTGCGCTTCCCCCCTCCCCAGCCGCGCAGACTTTAATCGGGAACTTCACAGAGGCAGGGGAAGCGTTTCAACGTTCCACGGGCGCCCCCTCCGCTGTACGAACGTTCTCCCGGTGGAACGCTGAGGAGCAGCCCCGCGCCACCAGCGTTCTGTGGGCGGAACCCTCCGCTGTGCGAACGTTCTCCCGGTGGAACGCCGAGGAGCAGCCCCGCGCTACCAGCGTTCTGCGGGCGGAACCCTCCGCTGTACGAGCGTTCTCCCGGTGGAACGCCGAGGAGCAGCCCCGCGTTCTGCGGGCGGAATCCACAGCAGCAGCCCAGAGCGTTCTACCGCGGGGGGCAGAGGAGCAAGGCCCGGGGAGTGGCTGACCGAGTGGCTGATAGGAGGCGCTAAGCCGCCCACCACCCTCGGCTCGGCTCCTCCTCCCCGCCGCCCGGCCTGCTGTTGACAAACCAGGTGCGGGGAGAGTCCCGCTGGGCAGCGGCTGCTGGCGCTCCGGGAGCCCTTCGCCCGGCAGCTGTCAGCGCCCAGCCGCGAGCGGAGCGGGGCAGAGCAGGGCACTCCGCCGAGCTCATGTGGCAAACGCTGGCGATCGCTTCGGTGGTTTTCCCGGGTCTCTTCGCTCTGTCCGTTCGGAGTCTCGGCTGGGCTGCCCCGGCATGGAGCCTCAAGGACCGGATCCTCCTCAGCAGCAGGTACCGGGGGCATGGGGGGGTCATCCGGAGTCTCTTAGGCGACCGGCGAGGTCGGCACAGCTGGCTACCAACATCTGGCGCCTGCTGCAGCGTGTGGGAGACCCAGCACAGTGCTGCTGGCATGGGGCAGTGATGGGCATAGCCAGGACAGGGCAGACATTGATCTAGATCCCACTGGCCTGAGCGTGACACGGGCAGCCTGTGTGATCTACCGGGATGGTGTCAGACAGTGTCCAGGCACCGCCTGCTGTAGTGAAAGGCAGGCTGCATCCACACGTGTCAGTGTGTAGCTTCATGCGGGTGGAGCATTCCGCAGTGGGGGAGGCACTGGCAGGAGGCAGCGGGATTCAAGGCTGTTAAATATAGCCCTGTAGAGAGCCCGGGTAGGGTATGGACTCTGCAGGTTCAGGCCTGTAGGGCACTCTACTCACCTAAGCCACTTCACCCTCTCCACTATTTATACCCGTGCTAACTGGGCATGCAGCATCCACTCTACATGTAAGTATAGACATCCCCATAGATCTAGGATAGAACCGAGCAGCAGCATCCTCACAAGGACAGAGTGTGCGTGTGTAGATACGATGGGCACCTAGAACAGAAGAGCTTGTCCCTGACCTGGTGAGATTGTGTGATGCTGTGCAACACCCATCTAGAACAGCATAACATTTCTGACATGTGTAGACTGCGTGTGTCTATGCAACATGCCTCTAGAATTGCGGATCATTTCTGACTTGTGCAGACTGTGTGTTATGTACATCTAGAAGAGAATAGCACATTTCTGGTAGCCCCCGTGTTTGCGTGATGTGCATCTAAAACATCACAGCATGGGTCTCAGATACACAGTGTGTGTGACTGCAAGAGCCATCCAGAAACAAACAGCATGGTTCAGTTCTGTTTTGTTTGTCTGTGTTGTACTGTTTCATACCTACTCGTACCTTTAGAATGCAAACTCTTTGGAAAAGGGACAGTTTAACAGTTAGGGTGACCAGATGTCCTGATTTTATAGGGACAGTCCCACTTTTGGGGTCTTTTTCTTATATAGGCTCCTATTACCCCCCACCCTGCATCCCAATTGTTCACATTTGCTGTCTGATCACCCTAAACATAGTTCAGCTACTGGGCAAGACCATGTGTATTTTAGGAACTCTGCATTATTATTTCCAGGGAATGTGTTTAATAGAGCTAGGCCTTGAAAAAAACTGCAGACCACATCCTCAGCTGATAATAAAGTGATGCAACTACAGTGATTTCAATAGACCTGTGTCAGTTTACATCACCCAAGGATTGGCATGTTTCAGACACAAACACTGTGTGTGGGAGGAGAGAGGTACCATCACCTTTGACGCTAGAAGGGTGCAGAGTAGGACTCAAGTAAATACGCACCTTTCTGTCAGTGATCCCTCCAATCACTGAGGCGCTTTCATTCTAGTCACAGCAAGATTAGCAGGGGTATGATTTTTTTTCTTATTTGTCAATTTCAGGATGGTGTCTTCTATTCAAGCTACCATGGCTACTGTTTCTGGGATCATTGTTGTCCTTAATTGCAAGGATGTGGTACATGACAGGTAATTAAACCTAACCTCAATCACAATTTTGCAAAGGCTATACAAGAATCATGGAAGGGGGTGCTGGGCAGGCAGCCCGTAAATAGATTTTTATGATAAAGAGGAAGAGTGTAAGGGGTAGCTAGGAATAAACGTCCTGTGTTCTCCTTCCCTCCTACTTCAAATCAGCTGTAAAGAAATGCTCCAGGAATGCCATTCTTTGCAAAGTGGTGGCTTTGAGGATGCTCTCAGACACTGTTCTACCATTCTTTTTTAAAGTGGAAATGGGGTAAGGGAATCTCCCCCATCACTGATGCATTTTAGATTTTAATTTGCTCAGTTGGACAAAAAGGAAAAACGAGGACATCATCATTTTCCCAACAGATATTAAGCACACTTACTGAAAGTCCTAGTTCCTAACAAGCAAAAACTAGTGAGAATGCTGAAAGTAGATGAGTGAAAGGCACTTTATATCTACCATTTTTCACCCCAAAGGAAACAGCTCTACCAACTAGGGATGGATTATTAACTCAGAGGAAAGAATGGACTATTTCTTGCAACACGTGGGTATTATCTGAGGTCTCCCATCCAACTATCACACTTGTTCAACCCGGTTTATTGTGTGAAATCTAAGAGATCAGGCTAAGTCATAGGGCTGTAGGTCCCAGCTTTTCATTATAAGAAAATCCATTGCATAGATAGGCCACAGTTAAAACCCTCTGTGGCTGCATGTGAACAGGTAAAGTCCTGTTTAACATCATCGCTCAAGGCAATTGGAATAGGTTTATCAATCTGTCACCCTCTCAAACGTAACACCTGGAGGGATAATTCAGGGGTTATGTACATACTACATCGGTATATGTCGCTCAGCGGTGTGAATAAGCTACCCCCCCAGTGACGTCAGTTACACCAACCTAAGCCCCGGTGTGGAGAGCTTCTCCCCCCGATCACGGAAGCTGGAGTCGACGGGAGAGAACTCCCCTGTTGGCTTGGAGTGTCTGCACTAGCAGTCCCTCAGCAGCGCAGTTGTAAGCTCTGTAATGTAGCCAGAGCCTTAGATTTTCAACAGATATTTAACAGAGTTCCACGCGGGAGTTGAGTGGCTATGGTCATGGAACAAGCTAAGAAAGGCGTCTACACAGCCTGGAACTTGGGTACAAGGGGGTATCTCAAGATCACAGTAATTAGAAATGCAGTATCTATAGGCAAAGACAGATTATTTCGTTACTGGTACCGTGGCCCTTCTTAGAAGCCCCGACCAGAACTGGGGCCACATGATGCCAAGTGCTGTACAGAATAACCATGGACTATAATGCTGTAGTCTAATTTTGGTTGTTGGGTTTACTGGGGGGCGGGGAGGGAGGGGCTGCTGTGATGCACAGGAGAAAGTAGATGAGCTGGCGATCCCTTCTGGCCTGTCCCACCCCCCATTTGAAAAAGGAATGGAAGGAAAACGTTTCTTTAGACATCAAGACACCAGAGGTTGTTCAGGCCTCAGAACGCATTTCTGCGGAGAAGTTATCGATCAGTAACATTCTCAGCAGTTCTTACAAGGGCTCCTCTCTCTTTGCAAGGCATCAGTTACAGTTATTCCACGTTGTGCAATTGACACACCAAGATACGTTGAGAACAGGCTGCCGCATGCGGCTGTTTCCCCAATAACCACACATCCTGGGGGATTTTATTGCATAAATAAAATACTCTGCAGGTCTCTTTCAGACCTGGCAGGCAGAGATCTCAAAAGTAACTAACAGGGATTAACTCCGGGATCCCAAAGTGCTTTCCAAACAGTAATGAACGTGGATTAGGTAAGCACTCCTTGTCCTCATTTTACTGATTGAGAAACCGAGGCACAGCAATGTTACAAGCCCAGTTCTACAAGCCACACTAGGTAGCATTTACTAGTGCCCCATCTGAATTGTGAGACTGCTCCGTGAAAGTGCCTCTCCCTTCAAGTAAGGGCTGAAGAGCTCAATCCTATAAGATGCTGCATCAGGACCAGAGCACTCAGAACCTGGCAGGACACTGGAGCTGCCTGCTAACCTGTGGCTGCTTCCCAGCTAGTTAGAGCTCAGGACTCCTGGGTTCTGTTCTTGGCTGTGGCACTGAAGTGACCTTGGGGAAGCAGCTTTGTCTCTGAATGCCTCAATTTCTCTGTCTGTTCAGAGGAGGGCAACACCTTGGGGGAAGTGCTGTGAAATCCTTTGATAGGGGATGTTCTGCAGCATAGCAGCCCCAGCCTAGCTTTTGAAGTGAAGGTTGAACAACATTGTAATGGAAATGTGAGCAGCAGGGTAAAGTGGGGGCCCACGGCAGGCGTTGGCCTATCAGAGGCAAGTTTTCCTTTGGGCCTTGCAGACAATGGAGTTAGACCAGACTAAAACTGGAGTATCATGCATGCCTCCATCTTCCAGCCGTCCGCGTGTGCACGAGGCTATGGTAATGCGAGATCACTTTCTCCCCTTAGGTACTGGCTCGCAGTAGAGTATGTTTGGGTCATCGTCCCATACATGATCTACGACATATACGTCATGTACCTCTGCCATTGGCACAAAAGCAAAGACACCTCGGAGAAGAAGCATTCGCTGGCCAGCGTGAGGAGCTTCCTGGAAAAGGATCGCCTCATGGTGACGCACCATCTCTTCATTCTTGTTGTCCTCACGCCCGTCGCGCAGGTAGGGGCAGCAATCGGGATTGCCAGTCTAACTGAACATAAGAGTGAGACACACAGTGAAGCGCTCACCTGGTTCCAGACTGGGAGTAACGCCTGGGCACATGGTGCCCTCAGTTGTGGTCTTTGTTGATTCCCATTACCTCCTGGGTGGTCTCTAAACACAGGGGTGAAATCCTGGCTCTATAGACATCCATGGGAGTTTTGCTTGGCTTTCACCTTTGATTGTCCCCCACTGCAGCAGCCGGGCTCCCCACACCCAGCTCCACCTCATCCACTTCACTCTGTTCCTGAACCATCTGTGCAGCTCCATGGTCATCCCCCATCAACCATTGCTCCAGGGCACCTTCTTCTACCAGGGAACAGGCATGCTGAGAGCCACTGAACCAAACTGTAAACCCTGTGTATAATGGAAACCACAAACCAGGGGGTGCAGCAGCACCAGTTCCAGCACCTATGCCTGGAAACACAGGGGACACCACATCTCTCCCATTTAGGACATTTCACAGACTGACTAGTAGGTGGGACTCTAAAGATGGGACAGTCCTCCACCTCCTTTCGCAGAGTCTACAAGCAGCACATGCCACGCTCTGCTCCTAGACTTATTCTGAACCTATCAGGACTGAAACCAGTTTAGTCTGAACATAAAATTTAGTCAAGTGGAAGCTTTAATCAGTCTGTGTACCTTTGATCTGTATCTGTCACCATCGATTAGTATCTTAAACACTTAGAAATCTTTGCTTCCAAGTCCACCTTCGGGGGAAGAAGGGGCATCTGGACCCAAAAGAGAAGCTGCGATCCCCATGGTAATCCTTAAAGTTACCTTCCTTCCAGCTTTGTTCAGGAGGGGTGTGAGCCAACGGCACTGAAAGCACTGGGAAGCCTCCAGTTGGCATCAGTGGGAGTTGGACTGGGCCTCTCTTGGCCACGAAGAAGGTCCCTGCACTAATCACTCTGGTTATTTCTAGTACCTCAGAGGAGAGCTTGGAGATTTCTTTGTTGGTTGCATCTTTGTGGCGGAACTGAGCACTCCGTTTGTGTCACTGGGCAAAATCCTGATGCAGGTAGGCCTGGCCCATATGTATCTTTAAAAAGAACAGGGTGGGGTGTATTGTTTTACCCATGCTGCTCTCCCTCTAAATATTGGGATCAAAAAAGCCTTAATGCTAACAGCAAGGTTACCTGGGAAATTCAGCAGTGGTTCTCATCCTTTTCCACCCCAGGATCTACCTGGAACTGCTTTCTATCCAACTAGGAGCCCTCTTTCATTTAACATTGTGGGGAAAGCAGGTGGTCAGGACCCCCACAGCAGCTGTTTGTGATCCACACATCCAGAAATCCCTGTTTTAAGACCACACTGGCGTCCTAGTTCCCACTTGCTTCCATCATATTGTAGTCAAAGATGGATGGACTAAGTCCTCACTAACTAGTCACCAGCCAAAGAGCAGCAGCTCTCCTCACCAATCCTCTTTCTTTAGGAAATCCTTTGTCACCAGTCACCCTCCCCTCACAGGCCGTCCTGTCGTTGTCTCGTCCATGGGCTTGATCCAAAGCTCTTTGGAGCCAATGAGAGACTTGCCATTGTCTTCTCTGTGTACTAGCTCAGGTACATAGATTGAAAGCTCTTTGAGGCAAGGACTGTTTCCCTACATGCCTGTATGTCTCCAGGCATTACAATACTGCGGGGATAATAATCAGTGACATAGAAATGGACAGTCACTCTTTATATGCAGCATTTACCGTGCGTTCTCTCCCCACCCCCGCCTTTGTTTCTTTTGCAGCTAAAAATGCAGGACACGCTCCTGCACAAGGTGAATGGGATTCTCATCCTGGTGACGTTCTTCCTCTGCCGGATCGTCCTCTTCCCGTTCATGTACGGGGCCTACGCCAGGCATGCGGGGATCCCCATCTACATGGTGCCTTTCCACATCCCCATGCACTGCAACGTGGCCAATGCCTCTCTCATCGCCCCACAGCTCTACTGGTTCATGCTGATCTGCAGGAAAGCTGTCCGACTCTACAGCAGTTCGCCGTCCAACAAGAATAGATAATCGCCGGCGGCGGCTGCAGACCACAAGGTTTGAGACTAAGCCAGCATCCTGGCTCTTCTCCCAGCTGCCTTGCCATTAAAATCAGTGTTGTAGGTACCAGGTTGGGACCAGAACATCATTGCCCATTAGTATTAGGAGGCTCTTTTACTTTAAAGCAGCTATGTTGTCTCCGCTGCAGTTCAGGGAAGCAGCACCAGCCTGTTACAGAAGGACTTTCTTTCTGTAACACTCAAGTGTCCTGGGTCCTTCTGTCTGCGGGAGAACCTGGCTAGTGGGAGGGTTATGTAGGTGAAGCACTAAAGAGCCTTGCTTTGTCAGACTCTCTAGCTATTGGTCAATGAAATGCTAAAGGGGAGAGAAGGGAGGCAAGAGGGTTGGTTATAAATATTCCGGTCAATTAATAGGTGAAATTGCCATTGAAAGACTATGGCACAGACCCAGACCTGGCAGCAGTGGGTATAACACCCACAGAAGACTCTGGGCCAAATTCAGTGGCGGTGGTGGTGGGGGTCACTGGTGTGATCTGGCCTTCTGTAGTTGTGGAAAACCAGTGTGTCATACATACTGAGGGGCAGGTTCACTTGGCTCAGGTTCTGAGTTATTCTTATTTACACCCTTCCAGCTCAGAGCAGAATCTGGCCCTGATGGGGTGATGTTCTGAACAGTTTGCTCTTCTTACACCACCCTTGTGCCATAGCTGAATTTGGTCCATTGCCTCCGGGGAAGTTTCTAGTTGCTGCTAAGCATGAGTTTGTCCCTTGGCAATACTCCATGCAGACCTAAGTGCCATGTTTCCCCAGGTCTGGGATTACCCAACCCACTAACTCAGCCCTGGTGAAAAGAACCAGAGAGAAGAAACTGGAGTTAGGAATTATAGGTGAAATGCAACAAGCTGCTGGAGGTGGCAGCATCAGAACAGTGGTCACTGACTGACACCCCTAGTCTAGTCCTACACCCACTTACACCAACGCTGACTTGGGCCCACAGTATCTGCTGCACTAATTGTTTCCCCTGACCCTGCTTAGTACCGCACCCTCTGCAAGACCAGCCCCAGACTGCAGCACTTTGCTAAAGGCTGAGAACCAGATCTTTCTTTATAACTGTGGACTAAAGACCCTAGCAGGCGCACAAGCAAAACGCCAACCACTCTGAGCACAGACCCCTGATGGACAATCACCATATGCACAAGAAACACCAGGACAATCACCAGCTCTTTATAACTTTTGGTGCCAGCACTAACAGGCTGCATTTGTCCCTGGAGAATAACTCCACAGAAGTGAGTAGCTCCCCCGGGGGCAAATCTGGCCCTGACCTATCCGTGAAGCAGGGAGTTGACAAAAGGATAGGCTGCCTTGTAGCTTTTATTCAGCCGCCGCGCAAGAGCTGAAGACTGTGTTTGAAAGCACTTAGCTCTCCGAATCCCAATTCCTTCAGGCATCCGGCCTGACCCTGGACATGTTCCTGGAAGAATAAAGGAATGGGCTCTTTCCAAGCTTCGCTCTAACAATGCGTCCCTGCAATGACTGTCGGATTAGTAACGTGTTTTGTTTTGATTATTATTAACTACACAGGCCAGTCAGATGGGTGGGTTTCCACTTTGTAACATGCTCTCGGTGTTGCAGGCATTTTTATCTTGCTGTTTTTGTTACAAACAATTTGCCTTATGTCACGGAAAGGAAAAAAGCTCTTGGGGCAGTTTAAAGTTTGCACTAACATTGCCCCTACTCACTACTACCCCTGTCGGAATAAAGACCTCTTTCCAGAGCCACGGGATGGTGAATCTGTCTTGTACAACGTGCACTTTCTGAGGAGAGAGGCTCTAGCTGGCTGAGGGGGGAGTCAGGGTTACCAGTCTGAATCCAGCCCAGCACAGAAGCAACCCAAATTCATTACCAAGCTGCTTTTTTTTTGGGGGGGGGGGGTCACTTCATTTTCCCCAGCAGGCAGAGGGTGAGGTCGCAATCTGCCCAGGAGGATCTAAGCCCCTTTTGCTGACAGTGTTAGCAGGGGGCCTGGTTACTGAATAGCCAATGGAGGCTGAGCGTCCCTGGATCAGAGTTACAGGGCTGTAGGCCTGGTGCGAAACTCCTTAACAGCAAACACAGTAACAAGATATTAAAAGGCCAGATTGGAGTTGCGGGTGCAAGTCCAGAACAACTAAAATGGAGGCTATTTTAACTGTCAGGTTTCACAGAGGACGCAGACCTCAATTTCTAAACACACCCTGACACTCTCAGGCATGTTAAAAAATACAGCTACACAACCAAGTCCAAAAGAAAAGGTTTATTATAGATCTGACAAATCCCCAAGTCACTTCTCCTCATCTTTGTAGGGTTTAGGCTCTGCTCAACACCGGTGTGTCTCATTCAGTCACGCCTCTGAGCTTTGATGATCCGTGGAGCCGAGACACGCCGTTTCGCTCCAGGTGTAATCTGCGACCGGTTTGCCACCTGGGATGGCTCACAGCTTGCTCAGCTTCTGCAGGAGCGTGGCCCGGAGCTCCTTGTTGCTGACGTTGTCGGTGATGGACTCCAGGAAGTGCTTCTCGTTGGCTTTCCTGAGTGCGCTGCTCAGGGACTTGTCGGCGGCACTGAGCGTTTCGTACTGCGAGAGGATCTCCAAGGCCAGGACCAGGAGCGGCTCACCGGAGCGGTCATCCGGCAGCATGGCCGCCACGTGCAGCACGTGGCAGAACACCTGGATGTAGACGAAGGACACTTCCTGCATGGGGTTCTTGTCGTCGGCAGAGTGCCAGTGAGATTGGGAATCCCTCTTGACCGAGCCCAGCAGCTCGGTGAGGCTGCTGCTGTAGAGTCTCACCACGTGCTGCCAGGCGTCTGCCGGCAGCCAGCTGGAGCAGCTGGAACTGCAGAGCAGCTGGAATCCTCTCAAGAACAGCACGGAGAACTGGAGATAATGGGCGAACGGCTTGAAGTTGAGCAGCGGCATGTACTGCACGTACTCCAGAGTATACGGTACGTGAAGGACTTGCCTGTGCAGGAGGCTTTCAATCACCTGCGTGAGTCTCTTCCATTCGCTGTGGCTGCACCACGGAAGGACCTGTATCAGGGCCACCAGGAACCCTTTGCTGAACAAGTTGACTTCTTCTGGGTTGTCCACATCCACGGTGAGGAGAGAGAGCATTTGCTCCCGCAGCGCCGTGGATATGCAGCAGCACTCCATCCAGGCCAGGAGCCCACTGCCTGCCCCATATGCCGGGGCGGGGCGGGACGTCCACTCGTCCTCTGAGAGCTTGCAAATTTGAAACAGGGTAGCCGGGACTTCGTTCTTGAAGTGATCCCCGAAAAGCTTCTTCAGCCGGAGACCAACAGTCCAGTCCAGCAGCTCGACCTTCCGGTGTAGCCACGCCAGCGACTGGATCCACACTTCTGGGGAGGGGGCAGCTTTCTGCCCCACCATGTCGCAGAGCTGAGCGAGGGTGGTGGCAATCAGGTCTTTGGTCTCCAGCGAAGGGCAGTGTTGGTCCCTGAACCGGTGCCAGTACTTCGTGTAGCCATCCAGGAGCTTGCAGAGGCCCAGAAGGAGCGGGAAGGGGTAGCAGGACTTGAGCCACTGTTCCTCTGGATCAGGCTGGACCTCCAGAACCTTAGTGAGGATCTGCAAGCTCAGCTCGACGTGAGCAAAGTCTGATTTCAAATGGGGAAGGACAAAGGCTTTGGTCACCTCTGCGGGGGAGAGGAGTGAATGGCCTGAACTCGGCTGCATGAGAAAGGCCAAGAACTCTACAAACTGCTCCTTTTCCTTAGCGGAGGAGAGTTTCCCCCAAACAGTCTCCTTTAGACATCTCTCTAGCAGGCTGCCCGACTGGTTTGGGTCGTCTCGTGCCTCCTGGAAGCTCAGCGCTGGGAAGGAGCACAGGATCTGTGCTAGGAACTGGTGCGTTCCCAGGTTGACGACCGCGAGGTTGCAGACCTTCTTCACCGTCGCCTCTGGGTGGAGCAGAGTCAGCCTTGCCACAGAGGCGACAGCCTTCGTGAGACCTTGATCTGACGCACTCTGTGTGATCTGGTTGAAAGCCAAGTTCAGCTCCTCTTGAAAACCTTCCATGGAAGCCTTCAAGTTCAAGGACAGGCCCTGCCCACCCCAAGAAGCCAGGACGCCCGAGATCACTTTGTTCTTGTCGGATAGTGGAAGCTCAGCATAACACTCCAGAATGGTTTTGATCACTTGACTCTGCAGCTCCCTGCTCTCTCTGTTATCGGCAGACAGGCTAAAAGTCACGGTGGTCTCCAGCAATTTCAAGACCAGCTCCGGTTTCTGGAAGAGGGCTCTGTTTTTAACAAGACAGGCGATCCAGTCCTTAGAAAAGGCCCAGGCCTTCTCAGAAGCAAAAATGGAGCACATTTCCGTGTGCCGGTCCATCCTCTTCTCGATAATTGCCATGGCAACCAAAGCCATGACACTGCTGTCTGAATTCCTGCCTTTCGGCTTCGGATTGATCTTCTTGAGGAAGTCCACGATGATCTGTCCCAGTTCTGACACCATCTGCTTCTCGTCCTCACTCAGGTCTCCAGACTTGGCAAAGGAGATCAGGTTCTTCCCGAAGGCATTGAGGCTGTCAAGGAGTCGGTAGCTTTCGTAGCAGATCTCTTTGTGGTTGTTCAGCATGCATTGCAGCTCCTCCCCCCAGCCCTGGAGCAAGCTACGGAGGAAGCTCAAGCCAACAAACAGCTCTTCGTTGGACAGCTTGACCACAGACAGCAAGCTCACGCTCCTTTCGGCCTCCTTCACTTTCTCCTCCAGCCCCCTTCCGTTGTACCGGTTCTCGCTGTCGTCGTTCCAGATGGCGACGACGGATGCGATCTTGTCTAGGTATGCTTTGACGGGCAGCGAGCTGGACTCACGCTCTATCACCGTGAAGACCGACAGCAGCTCCGCCAGGTTGGCGAGAGCACAGCACTTCATCTTGGGGAGGACGATACTCTCATAGAGCTGCTTTAGCCCGTCGATCAGAACCGTCAACAGGCCAGTGGCCACGGGGGAGCTCTGCAGGGAGAAGGGGTCCCCCTTGAATCTCTTTGCCGGGTGGCAGGGCTCATCTGGAGACTTGGACAGGTGTTGATGGGCTAGAGTGCTGAACATCAGGATCATTTTGTCTTGCTCGCCCTCCTTGTGTTTCATTATCTCCCACCAGACGTCCAGGAAGAAGGTGATGTCCACCAGGGATGTCTCGTTCACAACGTACTTGACAAAGAGCTCGAGCTCCTGCTGACGCACCGCTGTGGGCAGCGCCAGCAGCAGCTGCACAAAGAGCCGTGGCGCATTCAGAGCCTTGAGCAGCTCGAAGAGGACGGTGTGGTTTATACGCGGGATCATGCTGCCCACCGAGAAGAAGACATCTTCCTTCCACCGTTGGTCGACTGAGGTGGAGCCCGCGGAGGACAAGGGGCAGGGGAGGAGGATTTTGGCCCAGATGATGATAACCGCTTTCTTCTTCCACACATTGGGTTGGGATGGGGAAGAGGAACGGCTGCTGCATATCTCCTTCAAAGCATCAGTTATAGGCTGCCCGACCCGGGGCCAGTCGGATTTGGCCAACTCTGTCAACGCTTTGGGATGAGACAACTTCGCTGCTAGCAGGAATCCGCCATGCAGAATGGTTGTTTCCTCACAGACGTTCAAGGGTCCTGTTTAAAGAGAAGCACACACGGACATGCAATTAAATCTGAGAGGAAGGATGTTCTTGTGATTAGACCAGGGCTCAGAAGAGCTGGTTTCAATGTTCTGCCACAGCCTCCTTGTTTGACCTTAGGCTAGTCAGTCTGTAAAATGGGGCTAGTACTACTACCTTTCTCTATCTTTCTTAAGAACATAAGAACGGCCCTACTGGGTCAGACCAAAGGTCCATCTAGCGCAGTATCCTATCTTCCGACAGTGGCCAATGCCAGGTGCCCCAGAGGGAATGAACAGAACAGGTAATCATCAAGTCATCCATCCCCTGTCGCTCATTTCCAGCTTTTGGCAAACGGAGGCTAGGGACGCTATTCCTGCCCATCTTGGCTAATAGCCATTGATGGACCTATTCTCCATGAATTTATCTAGTTTTTTTTTTAACCCTGTTATGGTCTTGGCCTTCACAACATCCTCTGGTTCTTGTGCATCACCAAATTAAATTAATAGGCAGGAGGTTTAAAACAAATAAAAGGAAGTATTTCTTCACACAACGCACAGTCAACCTGTGGAACTCCTTGGAACTTCTTTTGTTTCATCTCTTTAAACTGCAAGCTCTTTGGAGCGGGCACTGTCTCTTTCTATGTGTACACACAGCTCCTAGCACGGGGCACTGCTATAACACAAATAGTTTACTTAAACTAACTTACACCAAGGAATGTTAATGGATTGTTACGGAAATGCTGCAAGGAAGTAAAAGATTCAACCTTCCATCTTATAGGTGGAAAAACAACCCTGCATTAACCCTTAATGCAGCAAGTCCACCAGATCTGGGGATTAGAGAGATGATGCAACTGTCCTGAACTCCAAACAGGAGTACGAGACATACCAATTACGCACAAAAACACCGCCAGTTTACACGTTGCAGTAGCTCCTTCATTAGCATAGGGCAGCCTGGGAAAGAGGATTACACAGGCACACACATGCACAACAGCTTGCAGGGAAAGGGATGTTTTCCAGCTGATGATTGTAGTATCACCCTGGGTTTCTATAGAGCCTATAGTCCCAAAGCACTTCACAAATTATACAGCACTGAAATGCAGGCAGGCCAGCCAGGGACAACGTGTACCAACACCCATGCACTAAACACACAACGCAACTGCTGGGGGTGGGCTCTGGCCACCAGTGTAAACTCCTCCTCTTACAAAACATGCCACAGGATTAGTATTGCCCACACAGCGCAAACAGGGCTTTGGTTCCTAAGATTGCCAACCCCACCACTTCTCTCTCACATACAGAGAACTCAAGGTTTCTAATCCAGAGGAGGAAGAAATCTGTGAAACTGCCCTTCCACTGCTACGGAGGCAAAAGCTGCATAACAGGGGTTTCTTGAGGGATGGGGAAGGAATACGGTGGCCCCACTGCCTAAAGTCCCTGTGTCTGCTTGGCAACAGCCCCTGCTTTGGTGTTGTACGTAAATACAGAATTGTGAGACTTTGAGCCTATACAGCACTTTCCAAGAGAGGATCTCATGGGGGGTGGGGGAGGAGTGCTACTGTCAGGCTCACGTACACTAGAGGCACAAACAGGTTAAGTCACTCACACGAGGTCACACATCAGCGGCAAAGTCAGACCAACGTACCAGCATGGTGGAATGTTGCACAGCTCTAAAATGTGAGCTGCAGTCCAGGACACCCCTGCAAGGATCCTGCATACAAGTGCCCGCCCCAGAGGAAAGGCTAGGCCTTGCTTCCAGGGAAGTCCTGTGGCTAAAACACTGCCCCAAGACAATCCTTGATCTCACTGATCATGTTGCACTCTGCAAATTCTCCTCCTAATAGAACATACCCCATTGGGCTAAAGCTTTGCGGGAAGGGATAGCTCAGTGGTTTGAGCATTGGCCTGCTAAACCCAGGGTTGTGAGCTCAATCCTTGAGGGGGCCACTTAGGGATTTGGGGCAAAATCAGTCCTTGGTCCTGCTAGTGAAGGCAGGGGGCAGGACTCCATGACCTTTCAAGGTCCCTTCCAGTTCTAGGAAATGGGATATCTCCATTAATTCTAAATCTCCAGTGCAGAGATCAAGGGGACTGGCACTGGATTCCCACAGTACGTGGGGTTTCCCTGTAGGATGCTGGTGTGTATTTGTTACTGGATTCCAATCTTAGTGTCTGTTTACATTGCCTGCTCACGGAAGGTGCATTGTCCCTTCCAAACCGTTTCCAGCATTACTGGCTGCGGTATAATGCTCTATGAGAATTGTGTACCTCTTGTCCAGGCAGGTACCCTCTGCTCCTCACACGCTGTGGGCGAGGCTGGCAGGCCATTCTAGCAACAGCATGAGCCACAAAAGGAGCAAGGAGGAATTTGCCAGTGTCTGTCTTTCATGCACACACATGGAATCAAAAACCCCTGAAGCACTTTTGTGATACATGCAATAGGATGTACCAACCGGGCAAACGATTCTCTCCCTGGGCTGATTTCTGCTAACCCCCTTGCTGACTCAGCCATCTGGTGCAATTACTTAGCTCGGTCCAGGGTCCTAATTTAATGGGGGGGGGGGGAGAGGCTGGTGCCCTGCTGGGACCAGTCCAGCATCCTTGTGTGATGCAACGCGGCGGGGGCGCACGCTCACCTCAGGGTAGCTTGGCCAACCGCCGGGCCAGGCTCTGCGATCCCTGGCGCCTGGCCGGCCCAGAAACGTGGGAAGGACTTTCTATTCCGGAGCTATTTATTAAACACCCGGCGGGTGAGGCAAGCGGGCGGGTGGGGCGGGTTTAAGGTGCTCCGTGTCCCCACCCCACCCCTGATGCACGCGGCCCCGCCCCACCACGCGCGTCCCCACACAACCCAACACCCCCACGCGCGTCCCCACACCCACCCGCGGCTNCACGCGCGTCCCCACACAACCCAACACCCCCACGCGCGTCCCCACACCCACCCGCGGCTGCACCCGGCAGCGGGGCCGGGCCGCCAGCGAAGCACCCACCTAGCTCCATGGCCCGGCCTCTCCGCTCCTCCGGCGCAGGCGGCGGCCCGGCAGGGGCGGGCGCGGCTCCCCGAGGCGGGCGCTATGAGCCAGGCGCGCCCGGCTCTGTGACGCTCCCACCCGCCGCCGCCGCCTGCGAGCCACGTGGCCGCGGCTCCCCGCAGCCCGGCGGGGCGGGGCGGGGCGGGACGCGGCGGCACAGCGGGCTCTGCAGGCGCCTGGCCGGCACTGCACGGAGCGGCGGTCGCAGGGCAGTGCCCAGTCGGTAATGCCCCGCCCCGCCCGGCTCCTCCTGGGTGGGGGATCCCCCGACAGCTCCCCTCCCCCCCCAGACACTGAAACTCTTCCCCTCTTCAAACTCTCAGCTCCCCCCTCCCCACCTTGACTTGCCCCTGCTGGGGTCAAAGTCTGAGTCCGGGACAGGGAGATTCGCTTCCTCAGGACCCTTCAGATTCCCTCAGCCCCATGGGCCGGGAGCTCCCAGGTTCTGGGACTCACAGAATCCCTGACACCCCCGACATTGGGAGGTGGGGGGTGTTAGAGCATCATTTTTAAATTTAATGAAAGGGGGCTGGGAGAACCCCCCGCCCCAAGCCAGAGTGTTGAGGCACCTCAGCCAAACCAGATTCGTTTTAGGAGATGCTGGGTCACTTTTATTTAGGTGCACCCAGCTTTGAAACAGAGGGCCCAGACCTCGTAAGGAACTTACAAGCAGCCAGCAATTGGTTATAGAGAAGTAGTTTCGTCAGGAGTCATAGGTGCATTGCTTATAGGGTGACCAGACAGCAAATGTGAAAAATCGGGACGGGGTGGGGGGGTAATAGAAGCCTATATAAGAAAAAGACCCAAAAATCAGGACTGTCCCTATAAAATCGGGACATCTGGTCACCCTAATTGCTTAGCTAGGTACTACAATGACAGGGCAGTTTATACATAGCTATTTTAGTATAGCACAAAAAACTTCCACTGCTGGACTAGCTAAGAGGCATATATCACAGCTATTTACATATGACTGACTGTCATTAGAGGCACAAAAGTTCAGCATGGGGATAAGGTGGGGTTTTGGTTCTGTTCCAGTATTACTAAACTCAAGGCTTCCAAAATCATGTATAAGGCCCCATAAAAATTAACTTTAAAAATAATACGTGGTGTCTTTTTATTTGCCTTCTGGATTTTTAAAAGTTTAAGTCACATTTTTCAGGTTTTTCTCGGCAATGATCAGGGATAGAAACTTAGATTTTTCTACCCCCTCTTAAATGAAAGCTGAGATTGTGGGATAATCACCCGACTCCAGCAACTGGGGCTTTAAGAAAAACACAAAATAAATAGCAGAACAGGTGGTAACACTGCTTCTTCCTGAGGCAAACTGCCAATATATAGGCACAGAGGGTTAAATTCTTCTTAGCAGAAATCCAGAGCAACACCCCTGAAATCCAGACTGACATAGATAGAGCTAAGACCAAATTCCTAGCTCAATTTGTTTTGGTTGAGTAATGGTCTTCCTTTGATCTTCTTCCACACTGGTTACAAAGGGAGACTAAAGCTGTCCATATGTTTAGCAGGTTTCTGATGAATAAATGGCTACATACTTTACAAACCAGCTTTATTTATAAACAGTCTATATTTTTATACCATGTTTATCCCAATAGAGAGATTAACTGCCAAACATAAAGAGAAACAGACCCCAAGATCCTGTCTCCAAAAGGAAAAGTAATGCTAGGTCCAAGAAGAATTGACTGTAAAAATCTGTAAAATCTGCTAACTCCCCTAATCTGGGATTAATTTTAAGGCCATTTGAAAATTGTATTGCTCCTGCTAAAGGCAGTTACACTCTTCCATTGAGGCATTTAAAAATCTTACTCTGCTGTTGCAACTCTCCTTCATTCCAGTTGTCGTGGCCTGGGTCATCCCTTGAGAATCTCGGCAAGCCCTCCACCGCGGAAGGAAGCAGCAGGCCTGACGCTGAACTCTCACCATGTCTCAGGCGGAATTTGAGAAAGCCGCTGCTATGGTCAGGGAAATGAAGGTTCCGATCTCCGAGCAAGAAAAACTGGAGATTTACAGTCTCTACAAACAAGCCACCATCGGGGACATCAACATCCCCTGCCCTTGTGCAACCGATGTAACAGGCAAAGCCAAATGGGAGGCCTGGAATGGACGCAAAGGGATGAGCAAGGCTGATGCCATGAAGAATTACATAGCAAAAGCAGAAGAGCTGAAAAAAAAATATGGAGCGTAAAATTAAGCATTCATAGATATCAGGCAGCCATGTGCCATTAGCAGGGCTTTTGACCCAACATCCCTGCTGTGGAGTTTCCTCTCACCCTTAGATCAATGTAGCGTAGCTGCCAAGCCAATAAAACTGTAATCAAAACAATGGAGTGTATATGACTGAAAAAAATTGTGCATCGTTTGCATGCTACCCTTTGAGAATCTATACACGTGTGGAAGTTCATTTGAGGATAAGGATAGTCCAGTCATTGTTTATGATTTCTGGTAAACTCTTAGCAATACTTAAGAGGCTTACTTCACAAGCCGGTGTATTTGTTTAAAGGAACACCCTCCCTTTGAAAAACACATTACTGTCTGACAGTGTTGCGCTTACCATAGTTACAAGAGCTGCTCAAGCTGACGGGACATAAAGGAACTTGATGGACTGTTGTGTGACCTGGTGCAGTTTCTCCCTTACTAAAATGGGCCTGTGGAAACCAGACAATTAAAGAAGAAACCACATTGCCAGTAATCCTGGGGTGTGGAGAAGAAACACCACAGGCAGCCTTTACAAGGTCAAATGGTGGGCAATCATTAATCCAGAACAGGCCAGGGTTAATCTAGAGACAGTCTCTCCCTCTCCACTTTAATTTCCTTTTAACCTTTTTATGCTCCAGAGTCTGCGCTGATGCTTAGTCCCTAAGGAAGCACATCAGCTTAGCAAGCTAAAGCAATACAACTCCATGGCAAACTGTTGATTTAGAAACCATTCTCCCTCTCTCACCGGTGCCAGGGTGGGAGGCTGCTACTAGATATATGCAAATAATTGGATGATGGGGGCTCATTGAGAGGTCCAGCAGCTCCCACCTCTCACTTTAAGTTAATTGCTATGGCAAAGATTGTGATGTCATCAGAATGATGATGCCAAGGACCAAGAAGCAGATGAATTCCTCACCATCCAAGCTGCCATTTGCAGGTACTTGCCCCTCTAAATAAAACACAGGATTACTTCCAAGTGTGTTATTTAGAAAACCTTCCATGTGCCCTTCACACATGCAGCACCACAAGCAGAGAATTTGGGTCGGGATGTAGTCAGCGGTTGGCCACTCCGCTCTTCTGATGCAATGGAACTCTTTCCAACGAGCTTAAACTCATCTACTGCAGAAGACAGAGCGGTCTTGCAGACCGCTGGGGAATGAACTCTACCACCTACTAAGGACCACGCCAAACATCACCATCTTCTGCCCCAAGTGCAAGGTGTATTTCTTTGACCTTGCCTTCTGTAACAAATCTATAGCGAAGTGGCATGTATTTAATATATAATTAAAAACAAACACACCCAAACCCCACTTCACTGCACGCACTTCTGCCCCGCTGTGATGAGGAAAGAACAGGCACATGACAAACATCAGTCACTTTGTGCATGACTGGAATGCGCTTAAAAGAGCCTCAAAATGTATTTAGGCACCTAATTCCCATTGATTTCATGGGGAGTTGGGCACTTAAAGACCTTTGAGGATCGGGCCTCCAACTACCTTAAGGAGCAGGCTCTCTGACAATATATAGAAGAGTGTACAGAAGGAACTTTGTCATTGGCATGGATGATCACACCTGTTAAACTTTACCAGTCAGGAAAAGCTGGATTTTAAAATCTGTAAATGCAGTCAGTGGCAGCCACATTTCATTGTAGTCAAAGCCCAAGTTCACAAACAGCAGCCACCTGTTTTGAGTATAATAATAAATAATAATAATAACAATGTTTCCATTTCACTTTCCTGGCTGTCCTGCCAACTGTCTTTTAAGAGGTAAATGATACAAAAAGATAAACACTGAGCTTAGCCTGAGACTGTTACAGCAGCCAACACATTATTAAAACGAACCCACCTCTTTGTTGTGTGTTGTACAGCACGCAAGAGCCTGGGGCCCTTGTTTGTGGCTTGGCCGCCGCCATCACCACCTCTCTCTCTCTCTCTCTCTGTGTATATATATATATTTTTTTAACTGGGCTGTGTGAACTGACAGGTTGAGATCCAACCATTTGAGAATAAAAGCGAGCGTGCTACTCCTGACACCGGGAGTACATTCACATCCCATTTCAATACAAAAATTAGAGCCAGGTCATTAGTGTCATGCACAGAGTCTGAAGCTTTGTGGTGTGGTTTATGCATCTTCACCTCCTGTTATGTTTTAGTTGTATGGTATTTGAGGCACTTCGATCCAGGGCAGAGCTTTTCAGGTATCTGGCAGCATTGCCTGGCTGAGCTGGTCAGGGGATTTACCCCCCTTCATTGACTGATTCAGGCACTCCCCAGCATTGAGATGTCATCACATGCAGTAGTCAGGCTCTGACTCACCCTAGAGGCATCACAGAAGGGAGGCTGAGCAAGAGAAGGAGGGGGCTGAGACACCCAAAACATTAACTTTGCAGAGACAGTTACAGGAAGCTGCTATTTGAGAGTTCACACAACTGTGGAGATCTATTTCAGTTTAAGAATAGGCCAGACATTGTTGAAGATGTCTATTAAACGGTTACCAATAATTCAGACTTAATTGACAAAACTATGAAAGTGTATTGGCTGGAAACACTACTGTCTGGAAATGTTGCACTTACCCGAGTTAGAAGTGATACTTAAGCTTACTGTATGTTAAGGAACTTGATGGAAAATATTTCTATTGTTTGACTGTATTTGACAGCTTTCCATAGGCAGCTTCACCCTTACTGAAAAGGGTCTTTGACACTCTCTCTTTAAAAGTGAACATATGTAATAGTAAGGTTAAGACAATATCCAGCACACGCTCAAAACTCAACAGTTTCAAACTGGGCTTTGAAAACGTCTCAGTGAACAACAGCTGAGATCCAACCTCCAGAGATAAGTTTAAGCATGTTATTCCCAACATTTACTGTATGTTCACAGTCCATTTCAATATGAGCATTAGACAAATCTGTAGTATTATGCAGAGTGTGAGGCCCAACGGGTTTGGTGCATTTTCACATCACAATATAAATACAGATGTTTTAACTGAAAGATATTCCAAGTGGTCCTTTCTCCTATGTAGATCATAGACCTAGACAGGATGATGCAGTAACTTTTAGGGTTCTGATAGCACTGCAAACAGCAAGAGAAAAGGTTAATATGTTTTGTCTTACAGTAGAGGACGATGATACAATTATAGCCTCGGATTAACTCTTTTGATGTATGCATTACTGAAAGCAGGTTGAAATAATAAACCACAGCAAAAAAACTTTAACACACTCCTCTCTACAGCTTCCCTCTTCCAGGCCTGTTACCATGTATATAGCAGATTGTAACATTCACTATTACCTGCAAATGAAATGGCACTCTGCATCTGGCAGTTGAGGCAAGCTGAAACATTTACTTCTTCAATGAATAGCATTTTTGTTCAAATGTTTCCTTGTTGCCCAGTATAGCTTGCACAGAAATAAGCTCCCATGTATTCCAATATAATCTTTAGCCTTATCTCTGGACACATTAGAGTCAGAGTGTGCATACAATGTAATTTAAACCACACCTAAAATCAAAGCTTCCTCACCATACTTAATGCTCAGTCTCACGTGTAGTATCAATGACAAAGAAAAAGGGCACTATTAGAGTACATTCTTAAGATATCAGGGGTCAAAATGAAAGACTGGTAACAAACTTAACACTACCACTATTAAAAACCGAGGGGGAAAGGATACTAAAGGGCCCACTATTACTCCAACATTCAGCTACTTTTTCTTTTCAAGTCTTCAGTTAAACTTTGTTGTTTTGTTTTAGTTTTACAATTGCTACCTCGTTGAACTGAAAAAAGTTTAGCCCAATCTTTCAAAACCAAAAAAATACTGGGAAGCTGAATGTTAACTGGCCCCTTTCTGCTTCAACCAAAGACTAATTTCAAATATTTTGGTTTTTATTATGTTAAGAAATTGGATGAAAGTAAGTGGGTGACATTTGCTTGCAAGTTGATTTTTGCTCACTTGTTTTTGTAACACAAGAGGCTAATTTAACTTTTCCCAGAGAACTATTAAAAACCAGTAAACATATGCAACAAGTATATTGTAGATATTTATTCAGAACATGCTGATTCTACAGTTCCATCAGCAATAGCAGGCATTCAAGTCAGTTCAACCCAGAGAAAGACAAGTTGTTAAATTAACACAGTTAACAACAAAGCTAATTTCAAGACAGCTGTTCATTTGTCACTTTACTCTTCCCCACTGACAAATAATAAAGTCTGTCTGGCTCTAGTTTGCTACATAACCCCCATTTGGAATGTCAAGTGTTTGGTGCGCTGCAGTTAGCGGATAGATATAATGCAGCTTAACGTGCCTGGAAGCCATAGGACAGACCTAGTCCAATAAGGACTATCAGGGAATCCTCAGCTTTCCTCATTCTCCAAAATAACCTCATTTCCTCTGGCCTGAAAGGATGGTTTGAGATGGAGCCAGGATTTTATGCTGAGTGGGGAAATGGAAGAACAGTTACCCTGGCAGTACAGAGACAAAACAAAGCTTTTGAAGAGGTAACTAAAGCATATTTCTCAGCTGTGAATCACACATTTTAAACTCTATATATTGGTTCTTCCCAAGTCAGTCACTGCATCATTCTTTAGAAATTCTGAATAGGAAACATGCTGAGAATTGGTTAATGTGTCTAAGATTTTTTTTTTTTTCCCCCAATTCCATCCATTGACTTTGCCCAGTATTTTAAGGTCTATGTCACACCTTTGTGTCTTGATGGTTTGAAAGCTAAGAAGCTCGGTCCATGTATCTTACATTCTGTTGACTTGGGCATTTATACTAAGCTCATCACGATGTTCTCATTAGTACTGCAGTGATTTATTTAAGGTTTATTTGGAAAAAAAAGATAAGCTATGCTCAAATATTTTAATCTTATGCCAGCTAACAGCAACTGAGCTATTCATCTACAGTTGGCTTCAAGGAGGTTTTTCTCAGAATCAAAACCTAGATGTCAGCCGTAGGGTTTGCCTACATAGGGAAACTGACCTACATAGCTACAGCAGAACAGCTTTTCCACTAAGAGCTAGATATTTATTATTATAATTATGCTGATCAATTTCCCCATGTAGACAAGCTCTCAGTTCCAGCTTTAATCTAGGTCATAAAAACACAATACATGCACTGTTCACAACAAGGAGTAGCTACCCCAAGGCCTTTTCTTTTCCATGTGCAGCAGACCAAGCATTGCTAAAGCCACCGACCTTACAAAATGCTCTGTAACATACACTACAAGTCTATTTGCTATTGTACCACAATTAATGTTGTCCCTTTCGCTTCCTGGCAATAAGTTCTAAGTCCTGGAGTTGTCCAAGACATTTTCCATGAATGGAACCAACCATCAATATGGCATTTGCTTTATTCTTTAACCTATACTTTGCTTTGAAAGCAAGTATTTCAACACTTCCAAAGAGCTTTTTTCCACCCAGTTCTGAACCATGAATTTTCATTCTGTCAAGGTTTAACAGCATGAATTATTTGGAAGAGACCTGCCAATTAGAATAAAATACCGTAATTGAATCTAAATCCCCCTTGCTAGCGTTCTGTTTTAATTCTGGTCTTATTCAACAGGGTGAATTTGAAATTGAATTATTCTTCACTCCTAAATCCCTGCAGAACGATAGCTCAGTACACACACTGCAGTAGATATAGGCTACCTAAAATACCAAAAAGATGCAGCGAATTTCTAGGCTAAACTCTGTTGTTCTTTTTCAATCCAACAGGAAAGAGAAAAGCTTGAGAGGGTGGCCTATTACAAGTCCATGGTCCCCCATGTTATGAAATCAAGTGCTCAATCTACCCATCACAGCACAACAAAACTTTCCCCCTTTTCTCCTATAGACTTCTGCAAGGAGAATCCAGCCTCTAAGTAAGGGCTGGAATTTTTTTATTAAATCAACGGGCATTGCAGACTCTCTCACTGAACGTGGACCACATGCCTGCAAAACTGGACACATCTCACGTGTTTAGCAGCTAAAGGCACCATTTATGAGACAATTCTCTTCAGCTAAGCAGAAGCCTTCTGCATTTTGTGCTTAGCAAACCACTCGTCACTTTTGTCCGCTGCCATTGCCTGTACAAATAGAAGTGAACAATTTGTAGAACGATAAAGTTATTAAAACAACAGCCATTTACAGAAGCAAACGTGTCCAGGATTCTATTTGGGTTAGTGCCAAGCAGTCAAACAACTGGATAACTGACTTATTTACCAACAGGGACCAACTCTTAAGTTGATCTGTGATTACCTGAAGCAAACAGTTCTACCACACTGTAAATGAAAAACAATGCTCTTTAGGAATCACCTCCGGACTACAGTACAACAAAAGCAACAGATACTCCCTGCAACAATACAAGCTAGTTTCAGAAGCAAGTTAAAAATGGTACGGTGAGCGACTGTCACTGCTGCACCAGATAAATGTATCCGACGAAGCGATTTGATAAGACACAGGCATGACAGGATCAGTGTCTCCTGCTCTGAAATGTCCCTTTTGTTTTCAGACTTTTGCTGAAACCGCTTGTCATTTCTGTAGCAGCAGCCCATTATCTTGTGAAGCTGTTCTACTGCACTGACCTGATTGTCGTTACAACCAACAAGCCAGTTTCCACTCTTACTTAGGTTGATTTGTAGTTGATACTTTGCACCTCTAGCATTTTCCATCCTGCAGCTACCTCTGAACTGAGGGATAGCTCACAAGAGCAGGGAAGGAAAATTCTTTCCAGGATACCGAGGCAAACCCCAAAAGCTATTTGGGATTTTTAACATCTGAAGAACGGCATGAAGCACTCATCTGAAAGACCCTCTTTAGAACTCAGTGTACCTGCCGCTGAAGGACTGGACTGTGGTGGGATTTTAAAACATACAGGTAGCCTATGCATTTCTATCCTGATGCTCCGACTTCTCCACCAACAAACAATACAGAGAATATATTACTTACATCATCTAACAACTTGTTGCCATTAGGATCCATCTTGGAAAGCTCTCTAAATGCTTCATCTCCTACAAAGCAGATTTCATGGCCGTCCTAAACCAGATTTTACAGGAGAGAAAGTGAAATTACTGGAGGGGGGGGAGGGGGGAAGGGCTGAATTAAAGTTTATTTTGTCACTATTTCAAACATCACTCACGGGATCAGCCAGGATAACCACTTGCACTGTTGCTTTTCCAGGGGTGTCCAAGCTAACTAGGGGAGTTAAAATCTTCTGCTTCTCCTTCTTCATCAGTGCTTCAATGTTTGGCAACTTAAAAAACAAAGAGTGAGCTGAAGGTCAGTTGTGTCATATCAGGCTGCGATCACTTACTGTACCCATTACCCACATCTCCATCACATTCCCACCAAGAGAAAGTTAAACAGAACTTTCATTTGATGTTATTATCTTGTTCACATACTGACGGTGAGAGACCTTCAAGTGGCTATTGGTATTACCATGAGTCACCCTCCACATGGCCAGCCCCGGAAATATAGGAAAGGGCCGGAGAAAGAAGGAAATCAGATTGCTACCTCTTCCTTTGGGCAAGAGAAGGCAATCCGCCCAAAAGCTGTGCCATGATCCACTTCTCCGCCAATGCCCTGCAGCTCCAATTTACACTGAAAGAGAGGGATTGAAACAGTCTAGCTTGCAGGGAAACTAATCTGAAGACAAAAAAGAATTCATACAATTTTTACTGCATTTTTGCATGCATGCTAATCAGCATTACATAATAAGCTAATCACGTCAAAGCCACATATGCTTATTTCCCAGTGCATTAAGGTAGTAGTGACCACGGTCACCTTATTTGAAGCAGAGGCTGTAAGCAGATACAAAAACAAAAGCACAATGATTCACCCCGAGTATTTGACAAATTTAGTCTGACTGCAAATTACTGAATGGATAATCTCACGTTCATGTTAACCTCTCTGTAGAAAGAGCAGCTTAGGTCACTGATTTCTCTTTTCCCTCAAAATTACCATATTTCATGGTATCTTAACCTTTGTGCCTCTTTCCTGAGCAGCTGCAGCTGGGTTCTCATTTTTATATGGCTATTTGCTTGCTTTCAAGAAAGCCCTACATATGAAATGAAGCATGGGCATTACGATGCCTGTACTTTAAGTCTTTTAGTTCAAAAGTTAAGAGCAGAACTACTAACCAATTTGACAATTCCACCTTTTTACATGTATGTTCTTAGCAGGGAGGCAGGATGGCAGACACATTGACAAAGCAAGCATTTAGAAGATTAGATTAGAGTAACAGCTATTCTCAGTAAGATTGCTTGATTTATTTATTTAAGGTTCGGTCATTATGAAATGAACCAATCCCACAACATGCTATTCTTTGAGAATAGTCACTTCTCTAAATGACTAACCTGGTTATCTGCATAGCCTAGCAAAGCTCTTTGCTTTTCCTCATTCGTCTCATAAATTTTCATTCCCAGCAGATCAGACCAGTAGCTAACAGACTTCTGCAGGTTCGAGACTGCCAAAGTTACTTTTAGCACAGGATCTGCAAGATTGTAATAGTTTCCTATTAGTGGTGTATATGTTGTAGTTTTAAACTCTAGGTTTTTGTGCTCATGATAATGGGAAACAAATAGCAACAACATGAGGCAGGCACACATTCCCATAAAGCTTGGCCAAGCCAGATTTGCAACCTCATGTGAAGTTCCAGCTCTCAGTCTCCGATGAATAGAGGAAAGGGTATGAATGCGTTACCTTGCTTTGGTTGTTCTTTGTCTTCCAAGTAGAACTTGTATCCTCCTGGGGCTTCAGTTTCAAATATACCCTTTGCAACTTCTTTGAGTGGCCATCCCATCTTCCTGGCATTGCTCACTGCCTGGCTGGACAGAAGAGTCATGCCCTAGCAAGAATACAAAGCACAAACATGCGATACACCAGTGCAAAGAGGTACCAACACCATCTTTTTGGTCAGTGGTACTGAAGTCAGCCGATAGATTTCCAGGTATCAGCATGGAATCCTAATCTTCATCCATTGCCAGGAAGAGAGCAATCATCAATGTAGTGTCTGCTCTATACCCTAGGCTAAAACACCTACTGGTCTGAAGGAGACCTCAACAGCCCAGATACTGGTTCCTTGCCCCCAGCTTTCAATTATCTTCCTCCAAGAGAAAGGGCAATAATTACACAAGTGGTCTGCGGTAAGAGTTGGAGCCATCCTGAACAAGGGTCTAAACGGTCTCCGAGAGGCTGGTTATCTTGCCTTTATAAAATTAGTGCAACTGTCTGAGGTCAATACACCTCTTACACAACAGGGAAATATGAAGCAGAGAGATAGAGCTTAATGGTCCAGATCCTGGCTCTACCAGTCTTTGCAGAGCCCACTAGAACAGCACTGGCCAATTGGGTTTTGCAGAGACAGAGGCCAAATCTAATCCAGAGTTCTGCCACCTTACAGATGAGTGGCTTCCATGGCCATCCAACCATCTCTGACTCCACGGGGGGAAGAGGAGGATACCAGTGAAACAAGGAGCACACACAGTACCGCCATTGGGAGGAGAAAGTGAGTTCCTCCTTGGCTGGAAGTCCGGGGAAATAAAAGCGATGCTGCATTCACAAGACTGATCTGTCAGAAAGCTCCAAATTTTGCTGTCAGTGGGGTGGGGAGTGAGGGCCCCCCGAGAACAAATACAACTGCCCCCCGGCCTCCAACTGCAGCATGAGCACAAAGCACCTCTCTCCCCTTCCTCTTCCTTGCACAAAAGACGTGCAAACAGCACCCACAAGACTAGCTCAGGGAACAAAAATGGATAGGGAATCAAACAGCATCAGGAAAGTGCATCCAGGACATAGTCTGAATGGACTCCTAGCCAAAAAGCTCACAACAAGAACAAAAGAACGTTAGAAGGGCAAATTATATTTACCAGAAAGTCACTGCCGAGTCGATACTCTCCAACTCCATAATTGTAGGTCAACTCTGCAACAAAGTGATCATCTTCGGGCCCATAGCCCACCATTGTTTTGCTCCACTTTCCATCATAAGGGCTAGAACAACCATCACATTTATTTGTCGTTAGTATCAGACACAAACAAACACACACCCCCGGCCACACACACACACAAGAAAGAAGTGCCTCAGGATAGGAACTACATAACCAGTGATCCAGCTAATCCAGTATCCTACCCCTGACAGCAATCAGTGCCAGATGCTTCAGGGGAAGGTGCAGAAACCCATACCATACCAACTTTTATACAATACTATATCACTGAAAGAGCATGCCAGTCGGTGCCTACTTCATATCCTCAACCATGAAAGGATCCTTATAGTTTTATCCTCTCCTATCTAGTTTCTTATGTAACAGCAGATGCAGCTCTCCTACAAATAGTCTAATCTTGTTTTGAAATTTACTAAACTATTTGCTTGCAGCAGCAAGTTCCGCTGGTTACTTATTCACCATATAAAAGTAATTTAAAAAAAAATGACTTCCGGCTAACAGGAGGAGAAGGCACTATGACTAAGGGATTCCCATAAAATGTGATAGAACACAGTAACTTTCCAGTAAATTCTTAATTTAATAGATTCCAAGGCCAGAAGGGGCCACTGTGATCATCTAGTCTGACCTTCTGTAAACCACAGGCCAGAGAACTGTCCCAAAATGATTCATAGACTACAGCTTCTAGTAAAACATCCAATCTTGATTCCTCTTGTGGAGAATCCACCACAACCCTTGGTAAACTGCTCCAGTGGTTAATTACCCTACTGTTAAAATTGTATGCCTCATTTCAAGTCTGAATTTGTTTAACTTCAACTTCCAGCCACTGGATCTTGTTATACCTTTCTCGGTTAGTCTGAAGAGCCCTCTGTTATCAAATACTTGATTCCCATGTAGGTACTTATACACGATAATCAAGTCACCCCTTGACCTTTCCTGCCAAGCTATGTTAATGTGTGACTAGGAAGGCACAACTGCACAGCCATCCAAAAGAATGAGCAATGGTAGTTTTCATAGGATTTGATCCATAATTCCTCAAGCGTAGGAACTGCAACTATAGTGCTAGAGCTAGGATAACATTAAGTGCCCTCAAGCTTCATGTTTCAGAGCATAAACTGCTCACCAGGTGGAGTCAAAAAAGCGATTTCCTCATCATGATCTAGGCAAATTGTACAGTTAGACAATACAGCTTAAGCTCTTTCTTTTTGAAAAGAAATGAAAGGCCACTGGAGGTAGCGGGGTATTTTATTTTATTTATTTGGATTTAAGAGAATACGATGCCTACCCAAGGCACTAGGCGCCCTAATATCATTAAACACAATAAAATCAAATCCCAGAAGCATGAAGTAGTAATTTTTTTCAGGAACTGTGGCTCAAATCAAAGGGATTTAGGCACCTAACTGCCTTTGAAGATCTGGGCCGCCCTGACTACGTAGACTGTTGATCTGCCATAGCAATGCTCATGTTCCAACGTAAGCACCACAGACAAACACAAGAAGGTACATTCTTACTTTCTTCAAATGAAATGAGCAACGTTTAGGAAGTATGCTCAAAGGTCTAGAAGTAAGCCTTTTTGGTTAGTCAGCATCTGCAGATGTTTTAGTTTAGCTAAATATTACAAAGAGAAATAACGGTACATACCCATTACAAGTAGCTTTGCAGCCTTCCTCAAATTCTTCATGTCTTAGAATCTGGCAGATCGAGCACATGCAACAAATAAAGTCTACTTAGTTCTTAGAAGAAAATAGGCCTAAGCACACCCCAATAGAACGCCTAGGGTCCATCTGTCCTGTGACCAAAAACCCAGGGCTCCAAGTCAGCTGACTCAGGTTTGTGGGGCTCAGAGTAGCAGTGTACAGGTTCAGCCTGGGCTCTGGGACACCACAAAGCGATAGCGTCCCAGAGCTTGAGCTGCAGCTCCAGCATCTACATCACAATTAAACACCCTGATAGCCCGAGTCTGAGTCAGCGGATACAGGCCAGACACGGGTGTTGAATTGCAGTGTAGACATACCATGAGGTAACCCTCTCACCTTGAAAGGTCTCAGAGCCCAGGCTCCAGCGTGAACCCAAACAAACATCTACAGTGCCATTTTATTGCCCCACAGCCTAAGTCGGCTAACCCGGCCCAGCCGTGGCTGGGCAGTGGATCGTTTAGTACAGCGTAAACATACCCTGACCAACTACTATGGGACTTGCCATAAGGCCGCACGTACACAGCCCGGGGAACAGTACAGCTATTTCGGTCTGGGGAGGGGGATGTTAACAGGAACAAGCACACCACGACACGCCCTAGCCTGGAAGCAGACACACTAACACGAAGGGGCCATAAGCTGTAAAACGGGGGGGGGGGGGGGGGGGTCCAAAAGTCACTGCCCCGCGCCCCCCTCAGACAAAAAAGTTACTACGGGGGGGGGGGGGGGGGGGGAAGCGCGCGCCCCGCTGGCCCGGGTGGGGGCGGAACTCGGCTTCTGAACCAGCTCCCAGCAAACCCAATGCTGGGCCTGGCGACCCATTAAACCCCCCAGGGATCCCCGCGCCCCTCCCAGCCCCAGAACGGGGCAGCGGGTGCGTGTTGGGGGGAGGGGCAGCGCCCCCCGCTCGCTCACTCACCCTCATGCCCAGCAGGTCGCGGTAGAAGCGGGCGCTCTGGCCCCGGTTCCCCACTTTGAACACGAAGTGCAGCGCGCGCCGGGCTCCCATGTCTGACTTCTGCCCCGACTTCCGGGGCATGGTGATGACGTAATCAGTCACCCCCCCAGCAGATTAGGAAGCCGAGGGGGGAGTCACGTGCGCTGCCGGATATCCGGCCGGCCGGGGTCACCTGGTGTCAGGGCAAGATGGCGGCGCTCAGGCGTCTCACGCTGGGTCCTGCCGCCGCGCTGCTTCGGGCTCAGCCGGGAGGAGCCGGGGCGGGCGCGGCTGCGGGGCGGCGCTGGGTGCGGGCGCTGAGGCGGAGCCCGGTCCGCGTGCTGCCCCCGCGCAAAGAGCAGAGAGCGGCCGCCCCGGCCGGGCGGGAACCCGCGGAGCCGAAGGGAGCCCGGCTGTGGCCGGCCCCGGAGAAGAGCCCGGCCGGGCAGGAGCTGCGCTTCGAGAAGGCGGAGCCCGGAGACAGGCGGCTGGGGTAAGGCCCTGCGGCGCTCCCCGCCCCCCCATCCCACCCCCGAATCCGCTTCTCCCCCAGGGGTCCCGGACACCGTTACCATGACAGCAAAATTTGTTAGTCTCTAAGGTGCCACAAGTACTCCTGTTCTTTTTGCGGATACAGACTAACACGGCTGCTACCCTGAAACATCTGAACGGACAGCTCGCGCCTCCCCCCCCCCCCCCAGTTTCCCTGGGCTCCTTCCCCAGTGACAGACGCATCGCGCAGCACCCGGGCAGATTGCCGGTGCCATAGCCCGTCCGCCCCCCCCACACACACACACACCCAGACTGCCGCCATCTGCTGCCAGGCCAAGGTACCTGCTGGCCCATGGAGTAGCTCTGTGCTACTTGAGTTGTGGGCACCGGGGTGGGCAGAATGTAATTGGCAATGAATCCGAAGCAGTAAGCCAGACTCCAGCACTGAATGGTCCTGTTTTCTGGTTGTAGGTATTGGAAAGTATAATGGAGACTATCTTATTGCCCTTATATAAATCCATGGTATGCCCACATCTTGAATACTGTGTACAGATGTGGTCTCCTCATCTCAAAAAGATATACTGGCACTAGAAAAGGTTCAGAGAAGGGCAACTAAAATGATTTGGGGTTTGGCACGGGTCCCATGGGAGGAGAGATTAAAGAGGCTAGGACTCTTCCTCTTGGAAAAGAGGAGACTAAGGGGGTATATGATAGAGGTATATAAAATCATGAGTGGAGAAAGTGAATAAGGAAAAGTTATTTACTTGTTCCCATAATACAAGAACTAGGGGCCACCCAATGAAACTGACGGGCAGCAGGTTTAAAACAAATAAAAGGAAGTTCTTCACACAGCGCACAGTTAACCTGTGGAAACTCCTTGCCTGAAGAGGTTGTGAAGACTAGGACTATAACAGGGTTTAAAAGAGAACTATATAAATTCATGGTGGTTAAGTCCATTAATGGCTATTAGCCAGGATGGGTAAGGAATGGTGTCCCTAGCCTCTGTCTGTCAGAGGGTGGAGATGGATGGCAGGAGAGAGATCACTTGATCATTACCTGTTAGGTTCATTCCCTCTGGGGCACCTGCCATTAGCCACTGTTGGCAGACATGATACTAGTCTAGATGGACCTTTGGTCTGACCCAGTATGGCCATTCTTATGTTCTTCTTGTGCAAAAACTCATTGTAAAAATCAGTGTTCCTTTCAAATAGTCAATGCAATATTCAGACTTACATCATCAAGGCTAATAAGTAATCACAATTTTAACTATCTGCTAAATCACAACAAGTCTCCAAGTTATTAGTGCACAAGTGAGGTTTTTACATTTGGCTTCAAGTAATGATTTCAATTGTGTTGCCACCAAATGTGGAGCATGCCAGCTCCATGTTTGAGTGCATACATGAACCATTCACTCCACCCGTTGCTTTTACTCTCTTTTCCTCTGCCTTGTCCCCATCACCCTGCTTCACTTTAGTTTTTTTTACTTAGGCTTAAAAAAAACAAGTCATGGAACGAGCAGGATGTTTGCTGCCTTCACATTGTTCACTCTGCTCGTGTTAAATCCTTTCTTCTACCCACTGTCTGTCTTGTCTGTTTAGACTGGAAGCTCTTTGGGGCAGGGACTGTTTATTTTGCTGTTTTTTACAGCTCCTAGCACAATGGGGCCTGGCCCTTTGGCACTGCCATAATAAACATCTACATGAAATAATGGAAAGAGAGAAACTGGGGCCAGTGGCGAAATTCACTATGTCAGAGTAAGTCCTGACAGTAGAGGGAACAATTTTCAAAACCTCAGCTGTTATGGTAAGAGCAGAACAAAGCCTTAATATGCTACATATGTGAAATTCTTCTGTCAGCTCTTGGGAGAGGCACCAAGTTTCTGACTCTGGTGCTTGCCTGCCGGTGCATGAGCCTTCTTGCTTTGGCATTTTTCCACGTCACTATTAAGATTTCAGCTAAAGCACTTGCAAAGAATTTGCTAACACGGTACTCTATGGTCAGTGTCTGTTCAGAGTCCCATTTCTGTGTCTGTTCATAAATCCCTTAGAGTTCTCAATCCTTTTTTGAATTATGTCCCCCCTTTTTTTTTTTTTAATATTGGCAGTGGCCCCTCTCCCTTTAGAATAGCGAAGGATACTGCCACCTACTGTTGCTAATGAGTTTGTTCAGGAGATACCTGAAATTACTTACTTCAAAATACAAGTCAAATGGTATTATAAAAACACTCCTTACCTGTATTAGTGCTGCTACTGTCAGTCCTTGAGAAATTTGGGCTTGTTCGGTACTGAAAAGCAGATCAATGCAAGGCCCCCAAGAAAGTTTGGCTCCTGCACCCCCTTCTGGTTGAGAACCATTGCCTTATATTGATCCTGCTGTAGAGATTAATAAGGGTGAGAATAGTTGATCCCATACAATATCAGGACTAGCTGCAGCCTCTCTAAAATATGTATGCAGACAATCATTGGACAGAAGGAATAATATTGAGTCCAGGAAAGTTTTGAGTGACACCCCCCATTTGCAAGTGGCAAACTTCAAAGCAGACCAGAGATGTTACTAACATCCCAGCAGTTTTAACTGGTCATCTTCTCTGTAGAAAAGTGGTGACAATTGCCAAGTCGAAGAAGTTTCGCGACCAGCATGGGAAGATTCTGCTGGAGGGTCAGAGACTTATCAAGGATGCCCTGGACGCTGGAGCAGTGCCCCAGACTCTCTTCTTCAGTACTGTGGGGCACCTGAAGGAACTGCCTGAGGAAAAGCTGAAGAAAACCACTCTAGTTAAGGTGAAGTTTGAAGACATTAAGAACTGGTCTGACCTCATAACTCCTCAAGGGCTGATAGGTAAGTTTGCTTTAGAAATAGTAAACAAAGGGTAGCTGCACTTAGCATTTATTAAAATAAATGTAGTGACAAATACAACTTGACTGTCCCTTTGCTAGCCTATTCCTGCATGCCAGTGACACGGTGTCCAGTAGAATTGGCTAGAGAAAGGATTTCTCTGCTTCCACTCAAACTGATGTGAGAGACCATCTTGACACCTGCCCCTCCACTTGAGGAGGGGACATTTCAATAGACCTCCTCAAAGCTTGGAAGATGATTGGCACTCTCATGGTGGCTCTGAGGCCTGTGTCTAACTGACATCCTTGATGGTGCCTGGTGATACAGGTATTCTGCTGTGGCCTGTGGAAAAATGGCACCTACAATCTCTGAGGTGATGATGCCCATGGGGGGGGGGGGGGGGGTGTTAAATGATGCTTTCAGTCTTTACTTTACTAGGAAAAGAGTCTTACGCAGACTCCAGCAGTACTGCTCCTCACCCGATCTTCAGTACTTCCGGTTCCACCACAAAAGTATCGGTTAAATCAGAAGTGATTAAAACAGATGCATCCCAAGGGCCGTGCTGTGTCAGAAAAGCCTTCGAGTCTCATTTGCCAAGGGGCCTCTCCCCCTTTGTTTCCTCAGGAATCTTTTCCAGACCTGACCATACCAAGATGACTTACCCAGCTGTCCAGCAACGGAATTGGCTGCCCCTGTCCCTTATCTGTGACAATCTCCGCGATCCAGGAAACCTGGGGACTATACTGAGATCTGCAGCTGGAGCAGGCTGCAGCAAAGTGCTGCTCACCAAAGGTAGGCCCCTCCTTCTGGAGAGCAGAAGTCTGTGATGACTTCAGCTGTGGGGTCAGGAGAGTTTAATGAAAAAATCAATCGTTTGGAAAAGTGATGAGATTTCACTTGATATGGATGGAAATACACAACAGCTCAGTGTGTTGGACCTTCTGTGGATACTCCCATGATACCTAGCAAGTCTAGGGGCCTAGAACAAAGGCAGGTTCATAAATACAGCGCCCCATCAATAACTGCATACTGAGGGAGCTAAGAGAGGTTAGCTTTCCAATTTGTGGGCTGCCACCGTCCCATAGGCCCATATAACCCCTCCTGGCTGTTTCAGAGGATGGCTTGCCCCAGGGAGCTTTTAAGCATTCTCCTTTGATGTGCTCTCTCACTGGCACAAGGTGCTGAATGCATATTCTTGTGGAGCCCTTGCACCTTCACTGTTTTCTATTACAGGCTGCGTGGATCCGTGGGAGCCCAAAGTGCTTCGTGCAGGCATGGGGGCTCACTTCCGCCTGCCCATCATTGCCAATCTGGAGTGGGAATCCATTTCCGACTATCTTCCCACAGACACACAGGTCTACGTGGCCGACAGCCATGACCCAAGAACACAGGACAAGATGGAGGATGGGTCGGGAAAGGCCAGCAGCTATGGTTGGGTTTCCAGACCTCACAACTTGAAGGCTCCGATAGGCAGAGAGGACTTGGCTTTTGATTCAGAGAGCGAAGAGGAGGAGCAGGGAACAGATGAGGCCTGGTTCCCAGAACTTGACACTCAATGTTACCACGAGAACTGGACACGGGCGCCAGCAGCAGCAGTGGTGATTGGTGGGGAGACCCATGGTTTGAGCACAGAAGCACTTCGGCTAGCAGAGAGCACCGGGGGGAAGAGACTGATTATTCCTGTGGTCCCAGGCGTGGACAGTTTGAACTCAGCCATGGCCGCGAGCATCCTGTTGTTTGAGGGGAAGAGACAATTGCAGCTGAGAGAGAAGCAAGAGAGCAAAGGACAGAAGTTCCCTGCCTTGGGCTAAACTGTGCAGGAGACCATTCTGAAGAGACAGAGCCTCCTCTTCTGTATGTTCCCATGCAGGCAGCTTGCAGGGGAATCAATAAAATCACAGGTTTTGTAACTGCTATTCAGTTTACACTTGCACAGCTGTTAAAACAGACCTGCCCCCGAGAGGTCCATGCCCATGTTCAACACCCAGAGGCTCCACAGAGTGCCCATTTTCTGCACTTGATGCCCCTTAGCATTAGTGAACACATGAAACTCTGGGCAGTGTGCCCAAATTTTGGGACTCCAAGGGCCACACTTACCTGCAGCTTCCATCAAGGTGTAGGCTTTGGAGAGAGCAGGCCTTTGCACCTGCTGCTCTGACCTGTTCCCTAGGAATGCCATAAGGGGGTTAGCAGAGAGCCATTTTTAGAGGTAGTCAAAAGAATTAGCAATTGCTAACACAGCCCTTGAGTGATTTAGTTAAAGTCCCTATCAAGTGAGCTTAAGTCCTCAAATCCAGGCCTGCTCCCCCACCTCTGAAATGAGGTTGGGTTTGGTGCTATCTGTTGAGCAATAACACACACCCGCTTTCTCGCTTCTGACCCTTGTACACCAAGCTAGCTTCCAGTGACTCGCATTACTGGGAGTAGGAAAAGCAAAGGAGAGGTTGTGCAATCAGGTGTAGTTTACAGACAGTTCTCCTAAGGGGACTCTTTTTCTTGGGGTGGGTGACTCCCCCATCCTGAAGAACAGGGCAGGAGGGAGTCTCTCACCAGGGCCCCAGAGGTTCTCTCCTTCGTTGTAAGGCAGAGGATGCTGGTTTGCCCATAATGCAGCTGACCTTCATGTGGCTTTACAGGGCCGGGGGGAAGGTAAGAGCCAGTGCAGCAGTGATGAAGTGTAAGTTGTATTGTACAAGGGCTCGAGATGTGGTTCTCACAGAAGAAAAAACACCCCTGGCTTCCTTTTCAGTAGGGGAAAAACCTCTGTATTGAAGTGTCAGCAGCTGGCAGTAAAATCCATTGGAATGTAGTGTCACTAGTGCTCTGTAAACCCCCCAGTGAGGACGTGAAGTGGCTAATCAGTTATGGCAGGGGGCCCACTGGCTCGGTGAATTGCCATAGCTGCTCTGTGGAATGCAGTTCTCTCTCCCCAGGCCTGTTTGTTCATGCAGCCTTGTGCGTTATTTAAACAGTTCCAGTGTAATGGCTTTTATCTCTTCCTGCAGCGCTGCTTTGGGCCAGGTCCCCGCCAGCAAACTTTCCATTGTATCCCTTAAAACTACTCCTGGTGGAGGTCCTACTGCAGGTGCTGGAGTGGAGGGCAACAGCTGGTGGTATTTTTCCCCCTTTCCCATAATCCTGGGCCCTGTGTATGTAGGTTTACACAAAGAAACATGGTGAAGAATGTGATAAAGCACCGACAGCTGTTTGCGTTCATGGTAATAGCTTAAATCAGTTCAAAAGCTCCCTTCCTCCACTTGCCCCTAAATCTGTGGTCCCCGCTGTCAGCAGGATAGGCTAACGGGAGGCAAGAGAAGTAGCACATTGGAGGGATGCAGAGTCCTGACATTTGAAACGGTGAAACATACCCACAAAACTCTATAGATCAAGTCTGTCACAGACACTGTTGGTCTGTGGGAAATCTTGTTACCCTTGCAGCTGCAAAATTCCTACTGTGACCTTCATGCCCCATCCAGATTTGGCAAAGGAAGTGGGAGGTGAACACAGCTGCTGGTGCAGGGGACAGGAAGCTATTCCAGTTAATGGAGTTCCTTAGTAACATCAACACTGGTTCAGTAAACACCAACCTTAGCAAGAGGCCAGGGACAAACCAGCAGGATGTTAGCCCTTAGAGCAGACAGACATGGTGGAGGTACTTATGCGTGATACAGGCTTCGCTGGGTGACGCTTTGTGGCACAATTAGGGGGGTGTGCTGTCCCTGCAAAGACTGTCAGTTTTCCAATTCTGCCATCAAACACTCTTTGCTAGAGTTTAATCCTCAATTTTAGCTCCCGGCATTGTGTTCTAATTTAAGTCGGAGGTTAAGCCTTCTGCCAGAAGGTGGCAGTATTTGTCATGAATGCAGCCTGTGTGGGGACCAGAGTTGTTCCTAGTGCCCCCAAGGCACAGATTTAAACTCTGAAAGAAAGGGGCAGGGGGGGGGGAGTGAAGGAGAAGAAGAAAGAGGAGGTGAGGAGGGAAAGAACTGCAGAAAGAGTCCCATTCTATGGGAAATGCCTTGGGTTCTTCCCCATCCAGCAGACAGGCTCTGGGCTGTGCAGGAGGAGAAATCCAAAAAATAGATTCTCTTAAGAGCTGGGCCACCCCCTTCAATCTGGGAGCAGGAGGTTGTAAACCTGGCCCTGGGTGATCACATGCCAGTGGACTTAGGCTCTCCAAGCTCTATCAGGTCCTGGCACCGAGGAGCAGCAAGAAGCCCTTTGGGAACTACGCCCCTTGGTGCCCTACATTATTTCTCCAACTTCTTCAAACGGTTTGTTTAGAGCGTGAGCTCTCCAGCTACAATACCAGCTGCTGCTAAGAGATCCCTTTCTATCTTAGTCCATATTAAAAACCCAAAGTTTCAGAGGCTGTCATGATCGTACAATGATTTAGCAGTGGCCCACCATTTCCTTTGGCACAGAGCCATCCTGGGAACTGGATGCTCGATAAATACATGGAGAAAGAATGTGGTTGTTCCCTTAGGCACATCCTGATCCAACCTTTCCTTTGTTGGAAGGGAGCATTTAACACAGCCCCGTTCAAAGGCATTGCCAGTATCAAGACGGAAAGTGCATCAGCGGGAAAACAGCTCCTTCCTCCGAACCAGATGCCAGCCCTGGCCAGGGGAAGAGCCAGGTTGACACAAACGTTTACACTTCACTTTAGCCCTAGTTGAGTAGGTGCCGCAGTCACTTCAACATACCCCATATTAAGTGATTTTATTTCATGGACTCAGCGTTACACCTACAGTCCTACTCTGGGAGCCTGAGCAGCCTCTGCCAGATGGGGTTTTTGCTCCTAACCTAATGTCTAGAATCAGCCAGTGCTGCATGAACCAACCATATCCCATTTAAGCGCCTTATTGTGATTCTCATTCAAACTGCATAGACACCATCCTCTCCCTAAAGCACCAGAAACCCATGCGATGGAAACAGAACATGCACCAGGTGGCAATGGGATCTGGAAGCAATTACCCTGCTTAGACAAGCCTATTGTCAGCCACTTCTGTGCATGCAGCTTTGGTCAAAACTTCAGGACTGCAGAATTTCTCACTTACCACCCCCCTTCCCCTGGTGGATTTTAAATTACTTTTTGGTATTTTGCTGCAGATTCCACTTACAAGGGTGTATTTTGAGTGATTCAGGGCTGAGAGCACTAGAGAAAGGTGCCTGAGTAGCAGCTGCAGAGACAGAAATCCTCTTGAAGCACCAACTGGGGGCAGACCTCCCCACCCCACGTTTTGACTGCCACACGGACAGACCAGCCTGAGGGACAAGTGGAGAATTCTAGTGCACGGGACTGTTCGGTCACACCCAGCAGCTTGGGACCAGGGCTGCTAGACCTTTCTGCTGCCCAGTGCGCAGCCTGGTCTCTGGTACCTGGACTGACCCATCTCATTGGCTGTTGAGCAGCCCGCAGCGCAACAGGCTCCAGTGCCTCCCCCCTGGGTTGGAGTCACACTTGACAGGCTTGACGTGGTATTTGTACAGCACCTAGCACAATGGACATTAGCACCTTGACCAGAACCCAGATCGATGCCACCAACCACCAATCCCTCTTCGGCTTAATTGTCTGCAGTGTTTGTCTCCAACTCAAAAGCCAATCCTGCTGCTTTTTGAGTTATTCATTGCCTAGTTAATGATCACTAAATAAAATACAGGCCCTGAAGCACTGTCTGTGCTGTCTAGATTGATACGACTCCTCTCTCTCACGCAGCTGGCTGGCTTTCCAAGCTCCTTCCTTAGTAGGTTGTTGTAGCATGGATAAAAGGGGAGGCTACAATCCTGCCATAAGTGACAAATGGGCTGAAGGGGAAAGCAGCAGCAGTTTGCACGCCCCCAGCTATTCAACACACACAAACCACCACATGGCTCCCCAACACGCCCCTCCCCAAGGACGCATGTAGGTTTGTTAAAGGAAATGATCACCGACAGAGCTACATGACTGAGGAAATGCCTACAGGGACTCTCAGTCCAGCTTTCAGCCACTGATTTGTTATGAAAGGCAGCGTGGTCTGGCAAATTAAGCAGGGGCCCGCAAGTCCAGGCAGCTGGCCTAGTGCTGCTCTACCACTTTCTTTCCCTCTCTCTGGCCTGTAAAGTGGGGACAATAGCGCCTCCTTCAGGAGGGTGAGGACGCAGCAACTAACAACTTCAAAATAATCCCTTCTCTCCAGCTGTGCATTTACATACACACACAGGTGCAAGGCCTCCAGACATCACCATTTCATGAGGCACCCAACACACAAATGTTCAGCTCTCTCCCCCACGGACTGGGAAAGCCTGCTGGGATGGGGCCACCAACTCACTACAGATGTTGGGCAAGTCACTTCCCTTCTCGGTAAACTGCTTCTCCCTCTGTGAAACGCGGCCAACAACTCTAACCTACCTACCGCCCGTTGGTAAGGCCCTGGGACCTACGTGGATGGAAGGGGCTGTAGCAGCACATGGCATTGTTTCCAGGTTAGCATTTTTCTTCCATTCCTCAGCTGTTCAGAGCGTGCACTGCGTTGATACACAGCGGGGTGTCTGTGTATGTCTCTACTATACATATTCCCACCTTACAGCTCAGATTCCACTGGCTTCTGGGATACCCCAGAGCCCTCTAATACTGTCACTGCTTGGTCAATGTAAGGAAAAGAGCTCATGGATGAACTAACCAATCCAGGAGAGGCCACAGCTCCAAAATACACGGTTGGTTGGAAGAACACAGCAGGATCTCTAAGAGCCTCTGGAGGTTTTTCGCCTTCCTCCGCAGCATGGGGCAGGGACCACTAGCAGGAGGGTCTCTGCCAATTGAAGTCACTAAAACACAGGATTGGGGACTTCAACAGCAGAGTCCAGGGAAGGGGTAGGGACAGTTTTGTGGCCTGCAGCATGCAGGGGGTCAGACCAGATGATCATAATGGTCCCTTCTGACCTTAAAGTCTATGAGTCTATGAGGAGGTTACTTACTGTAACTGGAGGTTCTTTGAGATGTGTGGTCCCGATCTGGAATGGGTGTGCATGCGTGCCATGTGCTGGAGCTGTTCACAGTAGTGTCCGTTGACCCGCTCAAGCAGAAAACCTGGACTCTCCAGCACTGGAAGGCCTGGTTTAAATGCTTCTAACAAGGGGCTACATGGGATAAACCCGTAACCTGCAGCAATCAGGAGTCACGTTCCAATTTAACAACAAACTCTTTGTATGAAACACAGCACCAAGATCTACCAAGGTTGGTTGGTTCCAGCCACAGACTGATACAGCAGCCCCTTGGGCACAGAAAGGCCACAGTGAGGACCCCAAACCAAAACCCTTTACTCATGCGAGTAAGGCCTGCAGGTCTTCACCAGACATGCTTTTCCCTCAGCCCCCCTGCCCCCGGGCCCATCTCCAAACCCTCACCCCAGCCATAACGATGGCTTTGTTGTGAGGAATCTGCACCTCCAGGAACCAGGTGACTGTAACTATTTTATTACAAAGTTCCAATCACCATGTACAGTTTTTACAACCTCAATTTTCTGGGGGCTCAGCTGAGCTGCTTGGGGTTGTGTTTAGAACAGCACCATCAAGGCTGGGCTTGGGAAACAGCTACAAAGAACATCTTAATCAACTAATGTAGGGGGAGGACATTTCATACCAGGGAGCGGGGGAGAGGAAAGAAAAGGGCAAGAGAGAATGAGAAAATGTCAGAACAGCAGAGGAGGATCAGGGCAGCCCTGCATTGTTTCTCCTTTTGGCTCGGGGTTGGGGGGTGTATGGTGGGTACGTGGGATTTCCCCCAAACGCATATGACTGACACTTAACTAAGGCTGCTGTGTGTTTGGTATGGAGGTGGCGGGAGGCTAAATACAATCTAGAAACAAGAGTTCTTGAACTAGGAGGAAGACCTTTGCTGCATCATGACCAATCCACATGGAGCTTTTCAGCAGTTACACTTCGACTTGGCACTGTGGGCTCACTGATACTGAAGAGGGAAAGGAGGTTGTGTGGCAAAGTGGAGAATTCTCTTATTGCTTCATTGGCATTGTCTGTCTGGGAAGGGCTGGGCAGAGGAGAGAAGGGTGAAGATGAGAAGGGAGAAGAGGAGTGTAATATAAGAGCCCCGAGAACCCCAGTCCACTGCCTGATGCTTAAGTTGGCAAGAACACCATGCAAAACGTTTGCCTGCTAGCTAGTGCCGTGTATAAAATAACAATACGGTAACAGTTCTGGCCTGGTTATTAGAGAATATATCACCATGAAGCACAAGCAAAGTCTCCAAATGCCAGCGACTCCCTGCTGAAAGTGCATCTCCAGGAGTCTGCTTAGGAGGAGGATTCATTGCGTAAAACAAGGCACCACAGGAAGGCTGGGTACTGGGTCGTGCGAGAGAACACGCTGAGCACTCTGCTAGCGGAGGAAGAGACCTAGTTTTAAATAACGTCTGTCGGTGCTGAAAGCCCCTCAGATGGGTTCAGGTTTTAGCTTGTCCGCTAGAAAGTCGCTCACAAAGGCTTCCACAATCTCAGGAGTGATTTCCTCGACGTCCATCACGTACTTGGCTCTGGCCGACATGTCCAGGATGGTGAGCAGGGGCGCCGCTTCGGGCAGGTTGGTGTAATCCCGCAGGGAGTCAGTCATGTCATCCTGAAAGCCAGCAAGAAAGAGCCCATAAACAAAGAGAATGAAGCCCAAGGGATGGAGAACTGGCTGGTGTGACACAGCATCCAGGCTGCGCATTTCATGAAGAACTCTGGCCCTGCACAATACGCTTGACTCAGTGACCAAGCCAAAGGGAACAGCACCCCAGCCCCACCCCAATCAAAGCACCGAGCCAACCCCACAGGGCTTGAAACAGTTCACGCTTTAAACAAGCAAACACAGTTTATCCAGACCTGGGATCGAATCGCATGGCTCTCCCACCCTGAGCACAATGGCCTGAGATTCGGAGGGGGTGGGGGGAGAATGGATATCAAAATCCAAACCAGGATCACAATTCTCTGGCTTCAGCCCTGCTCATCCTTACTAACAAGCAGCTGTTATTACCATGTATTGGTGTACGGTTTAGCTGTAGTAACAGCTAAACTCTGAGGTAGTCAAACTGAACAGTGACTATCTGTTCAGCCTTAGGACTTGGCCAGTCTTCTGCATCACACATACGGCTGTGGGAGATGCAGACTCATGGGCAAGGCTGGGATCCTCACTCTTCAACTTGACAGCCCTTGGACTGCCACATAATTAGTGATCTCAGGCAACAAAGAGAGGAGTATGGTCTAATGCAGTGGTTCTCAACTTGGGATCCACCAGTATAATCAAGGGTGTCTGTGAATGTGCCAGCACCTACATAATAATGACACACCATGTTCTGACATTTCAAGTCAATAGCGACTTGGCGCTGCCCATACATCACCTTGAACGCTGTAGTTTATCATTTAAAGCACCTTCAGTATGTGAAAATGGATTCTCTGCCCTCACCAGCACGAAAAATCAAACACTGTTCAAGAATGAATGCTCAAGATGATCTTTGCACTTGTCTAACTGAAATTACCCCTCAACTGGACAAGCTGTGTGCTGCCAAACAAGGCCAAGGATCGCATTCGTATCAGGTAAGCTGTCAATATTTTGATTTGCTATGTTTTGTTGTTGATCTGTTCAAATAATAATAATTTCTCGACAGTAATATTTGTGATAACTATTAAAGTAACGTAAGAGAAACAAATTATGAGCAACAAAATAATGAGGGAGGAGTTGGGGGTCTGCAGGTTTATCTATTTAAGTTTAGGGGTCCCTACGTAAAAAAAGGCTGAGAACCACTGCTCTGAATGGTTACAGCACAGGCCTGGGAGTCAGGTTTTCCCCCACTCCCCTGGATGGAGAAGGCAGAGACCCAACTCAGATTCCTAGGGCCAGAACTCATCGACGGTGTTAAGATCATGCCTGGTAAATAAGAAAAGTTTGGAACAAGAAATCAGTGAACCAAAATTGGTGGACAAAATGATGGGCTATTGGACCCACCACTCTCTTTGTGGGTTAAAGAAAGAGACTTTGGTGAGAAAAACTGGCTACTGGAGCAAGCTTCATGGTGGCCACCCCCACAATCTCCTGAGATCCCTGGGGTTCATCATCATGATCCGGAGAAATGTCCTGACCCGGCCAGAGAGAGCAACCCAGATATCACCACTTCCACCATCTCCAGCTGAATCCCAACCACCACCTGGGGAGGACCAGGATCAGACTTTAACAGCAACATCAGCTCTCGCCCATCCCAACGTATTTCTCCCTTCCCGCCAAGGACAGTCATTATCATCTTTGTTACCGTCAGAGGGACGGTCCAACGGGGGGCAGCCTTCTCCAGCTAAAGGAAAAGGAACAAGGGATGTGGTTCAAATGAAAGCCTTTCCCAGCACTTTACACTGCAAATGCTTTACCTGTTTTGCCTTCTTTGCTCTGTCTTCGATACAAGGTTAACAGGATTGTTAATGGTGAGTTGGCGGAGGTTTCTGTCTGCCAGCCCCAAACCTTGCTGAATGCTGGACAGTGACTGGGTTATGTTAACACCTTTAGTCCGTACGTTCCATCTAACTTAACACAACCCCCCTTACCACTTAGCTAGGTTTGAAACTCTCCAGCAGGTTTCCCTATAAACACAGGAGAAGCCATGCAGCAGACCAGCGCATCCCCCCAAGGCTGCCAGGCTTGCTCCACTCCCCCGCCCCCACTCCTGGGATCCTGGAGTGTAACTGACGAGCAGGCAGCAGTGCCCTATCCTGGCTGCTGCTCGCTACCTGCCATTAGCTGCACTGCTGCAAGCTCCCGCTGTTCCCATGCGACAGCGCTGCCAGGTATTCATCTTCACCTGTCTGGTTCATCAGCCCACTCTGCCCTTCAACTCCCGCAGAGCACTCGAGCATCCCGTCCCGGAGGGAGGCAGTTACCAGTACCGAAAGGAGCTCAGAGAAGAGCAGGAATAACAATCACGGAGGAGGGAAGATGAAAAGACCCAACTATGTGCAGCGTGGCTATGTAATGCCTGAGGGGTGGAGGGAATACAATAACCACCTACATGTGTTTGGCATGTCTAAGCCCCAAGGCGGGAGAGACGCTGATTGTCTAGGGCAGTTCTAGGGAGAAGGGGATAGCTAGGAGCAGAGGCGGGAAAGAAGGAAAGGTCAGAACTGTACAGCTGAAGAATAGGCCCCTCGAGGGAAGTGGTGGAAGCACTGGGTGATTTAAAACTGGACAAGTCCTGGAAAAGATCCTGCAGGAGACAGATTAGTGATGGTGGAGAAATGGACGAACATGACAACCTGACAAGTCTTTTCTATCCTGAGCCTTGGATCCTCTGATCTATTTTCCTGAGATACAGCGAATGCCAGAACAAAGAGAACAGCTCTCTCTGCAGGCAAATTCCCTTCAAATACACCTCCCTGGAAAGGCCTTTTGCTAAATGCGCTCTGTTGAAATTCGTAGCAGCAAGCCCTTGATTCGGACAAACAGCCAGGTGTCTCCCCCAGTTGCCTGGATTTGATCAACGTGTTTGAAGATAAAGGTGAAGAGCCTCTCCTACTGGGCCCTGGTTTCTCAAATCAAAACTGCAGAACGCAGAAAAAGCTCCGACACGCGTCTCTCCTCCAAAGCAGTCCTTATCTGAGCCAAGGAAACGCAGATCCCTAGAGAGCAAGCAGACGGAAGGAGCTCCTTTATCCCAGCATTGTGCCTCTCCCCCCATCAGGTCAGTCTGGACACTCCCCTCCTCACGCAAACACCTCCATGCTGCTGTCCATCCACCTGGAACACCCTCTAAGAGACCCCTGGGCAAGCATCAGCCAGACCTCATTCAGATCCCTCTATAACCCACTTCCACCATGCAGCCTGTTAGTAGGGAACTTACTGAACTACTGACTATGGGGCCCTGGTCGCTAAGTGGACATGACCTAGGTATCATTTGGGCTTATTTACCTCATGTCATCCAACCCCAATCTGTCCTCTCTCATCTGTATTCCCATTAGTCGTCTTGTTCCCTCTCTTCTCTGAGGGGACGCTCACCAATATTAAGGCTAACTCTGGGGCTCTGTAGCCCTGTTCACTACTGTATGAGCCAGAGGGCTGGGAAACCTACTCCCAGTGCCCCACAACTGTAGCGACACAGCATGCTGCTGTGCGAACACGCACTGCAACGTGCACCGGCAAAATGGGTTTTTGCCCATCCTCATACTGGACAATTTCTGTGTGTAGGTGGGCCTGATGCTGCAAACAATGGAACTGACTGCTCCGCCATCATCTGTAATACAGAGGTGCAGCCCAGAGAGACTACAAATCCCATCATGCAGTGCTTAATGAGGTGCTGCGCTGACTGTTCAGATGAAGATGGAGCAGCTCCTCTAATGACAGTGGCCAGCGTTTACCCCTGGGCTGCGCTACAGCAGTTAGCCAAGAGGCGCTAAGCATGAGATGAGCCCATTTCTATGCCCAAACAGTAGCCCCCCAAGTCCTGGACTGAGCTGCCTTGGTTGCAGCATTCCTGGTGACCAACAAATGGAGACTCACTGCGGCAGTGATTTCACGCCGTGGGGTGGCCTGATGGAATGAGGATGGCTGAGCTAGAACACCCCATACTCTTGTAGACTTTGCACCACCCTTAACGGAGACAGCTGTAATGGGCGGGGGTGGGAATGATCTCCCTGGGGCCAACTGCCCCTGAGCATAAAGCCCAAAGAAAGAAAAGCAGGAGATGCAGGAAAGTTTCATCTGAGCCCTGCAGCCACTACCAGTTCTGAGTAGTAGGTGGGCTTTGTTTGCACTCCTCTGCCCAGAACTGTCTGTCACAAGACAAGGAGAGCAACTAAGAAAGCTCCAAGAGCAAGTCAGTGCCACCCAGGCTACCGAGATAAAAGCAAGGAGCTAGAGGTAAAGGCCCCCTTCCCCGAGGACACCAGGATGCTCTCGCCTAGCGTGTCCTGAGAGAATGGCATGCCAGCTCAGAAATCCAATCTCAGCACAAAGCCATTGTTTCTTTAGCTGCTTCAAGCCTGCCCAGTCAGCTGTAGGCTACACAACAGCCTCTCGGCGACCCATGAGGGCTGGAGGGATTTGCTGTTCACTTCTCAATGCTCTGCTTAACCCACCCACCCTGCCCCAGCCAGGACATGAATAGATACTCCCTTCCACCGGCCCCCTTCCCCCTCCCAGCCACCACCATGCACACGCATGAGAGAACAAGAGAGATGTTAGAACAGTCGTGCACGTACTCGCACGACATACTTCAGCCTTTGCCAGCTAACGCTGTTCCCTCCCTCCCTCCTGTGCACAGTGCCTCCACTGCCCACTCCGACTGCAACTGATTGCAAGCCTGGGACTTGGGTGGACCAAGCTCCATGGAGAGCCAGGGCAACATGCATCTCAAGTGGGAGGGAGGCAGTGGGCACTGGGTGGAATAGCCCAAGTCCGTCTAGCAAACTGGTACAAAGTTAGTCACCTTGATCAATCGGTCCATCAGCCCTCACAGAGAGAGCGCAGATCACAACACGTCATTCGTGTTGTTCCAGCCAGTCCTTCAGCCACCTGCTGGCCAGGCTGTCAGTGGCACCGGACACTTGATCAGCACCGCAGCCCAGAATCCCTGAGCGATCCGCCAGCCTCAGCCTCCCACACAACGCACAGTCAACCTGTGGAACTCCTTGCCAGAGGATGTTGTGAAGGCCAAGACTATAAGAGGGTTCAAAAAAGAACTAGATAAATTCATGGAGGATAGGTCCATCAATGGCTATTAGCCAGGATGGGCAGGGATGGTGTCCCTAGCCTCTGTTTGCCACAAGCTGGGGATGGGTGACAAGGAATGGATCACTTGATGATTCCCTGTTCTGTTCGTTCCCTCTGAGGCCCCTGGCACTGGCCACTGTCAGAAGACAGGATACTGGGCTAGATGGACCTTTGGTCTGACCCAGTATGGCCGTTCTTATGGGATTAAATTTGCGCACCACCGCACCTGACTAGTATTAGTACAAACTGTAATTTTCCTAATGGCCCTGCTCTTTGCGTAACCTAGTGGTTACAGCACAGGACAAGAAGCTAGGAGGTTCCAGGTTCTATTCACCATTCTGCCACTGGGTCACTATGTGGCCTCGGATAAGTCACCGGACTGCTCCGTGCCTCAGTTTCCTCCTCTGTAAAACAGGATAGTACTAGAATGAGCTGGCCAATGTGTGTATGTGACTGTCCTCTGCTGGATGGGATCAGAACAGATCAATTGTGTGACACGGGCTCTGTGCTGATTGCTGCTAATGGAGATTCTCCTTTAACTCAAATGGTAAGGGCCTGTGCTTTTGGAGCAGGGGAATCTGAGTTCTCTTCCAGTTCTGGGTATGAAGATCTACGTAGTTGTGGTAGATCGCGTAGTACCAACCATCATACTGGTTTCAGTACCAATATCGCTGTGGTTTGTGAAATGCTTTGTGATCATCGGACACAAGGTGCCAGAGAAGAGCAAAGCACGAATGGAAGGGTGTGAAATGTCAGAGGCGTAGAGCCAAGGAACAGACGTGACATCTGAGCTCGCGGAAGGTACGCGAGCACACAACCAATTAAAGAATGACAATTCAACAACATATTTTGGAGAGAATCCTGGAACAATAGAGCCTCGTCCAAGATGTCCCCAGACACACGCGGAGGCTGTAATGAATCCAACCAGAGCGCTGCTTGGTGGGGGCATGTGCAGCAGGGGTTGCATTAATTTTGGTCAATGCGTGCAGGGAAATCAGAGCTCTGGGGAAAGGGTAAAAACCAATTTGTCACTGCCAGAGCTGCGGAATTACAAAGCCAGGGCTGGAGTGATTCATTTCTCACTCCTGGCTCCAAGCACCATAGTAGGATGCTTTTTCCTGCGCTCCAGTTAATGTGGCCAAACCCAGAATGTGCAGCATCTGAAATTGGGCCTTTTTCCAGAGTCATTTTTTCAACAGTGGTAATAAAAATTTTTTTAGTCAGCTGGGTAGCCTGTAGCACTTAGCTGCGACCAGCCACGGAAGGTAATTTATAATGCCGGGGGTTTCGAGAGCAGCCAGTTCGATGGTGGATGTGGCAGGGGAGGAATGACTGACCAGTCTCTGCGGCTTTGTTTCTGTGAAACTGCTGAGGGTCTTAGCACCGCATTTTCCCAGACGTTTCCAACCTGCGCTTCTTCCGACCTGGAACCGGCTGATGGGCCTGAAGACGAAGCCGGCTCGTGAGTCACAAGAGCCAGCCCAGACGCAAGGCGGCAGGAGTTCCCACCCTTTATTGGACTGTCGCAAAACCACTGCAACCTTCTAATAAATGCAAATGGGCCTCAGAGGCGCCGGGAGAGAAGTGGGCGGCGCCCGCGCAGGCCGCATTGTGAGCTGCAGAGCCAGGGCTGAGCAGAGCCACCGGCAATGCAGGGATGGCCATGGAGCCGGCAGTCGGAGCTATTGAGAAGGTGATGAATGGGACTTTCAGGATGCTCCCCCACTCGGAGAGGCTGGGAAGCTGGCAGCAGCATGAATAAGCATCAGTGTTTCAGCTACTGCCAGCGAGCAAGAGGGCTAGGGAAGAAAACGCTCCAAAGGCTACAGGGGAGGGGCGCGAGCACAGCACCGTTCTAATACACGCCTTTCCAACAAGGAGGTTATTCAGCGAGCCGGGCTGAGCCGGGGAGGGGGTGATGTTAGTGGGGGCGGGGTACGGCGTGTGAGAGAGATGGACGTGTGTGTCACGGAGAGCAGCGCACGCCCCTGGAGTGGGGGAGGGAGCCGCAGGGGTGGGACAGTAGGCTCCCCTCTTTGTGCAATGGAGCTCAGGAGGGAACTGACTTGCTCCAGGCCCCATGCGGCCCTGAGGGGAGCACTAAGGGCTGGGTGTGCGCACGGGGACTGGGCACATGCACGTATGTTACACAGCCATGGGAGGCTTTGCACCTGCCCCATGCTCGGCAATTCCCTGGGACAGCTGCCTGCTTTGGGTGCCTGGAAGGGAGACACAGACACTTCCTCCTGGGCCCTGCCAGGGGAGTTAAAGGGCACCATGGATTTTCCAATCCTTGTTTAAAACATGTTTGTAATTTTCAAGCCTACAGTGACAGCCTGACCGGCACAGGCTAGGAAAGGGCTGACAAGATCTGTTCACACTGAGCTCCTTCCACTGGGCTTCTAGGCTTTCTACAAGCCCCCATCCTCACAGCCCCCAGCCAGCTAGGGAAATGCTGTCTCCACTGGACACACAAGGAAACAGGCCTGGAGCGTGAAAGGTCCCACAGCAAGGTCAAATGCTGCGCTCAGCCACCCTTGTGCCAGCCAGTGAAATTGCTGGGGTTGTGCTGACCCAAACTTAGGCCTAGACATTCCCAGCACTCAGCCCTATGCTTGTTGCTGTTTCACTGACCACATGCAGCTTGCAGAGAAGCTACGCACGAGTTCCCCACTCCTCTTGTTCACCCACTGCATGCCAAATCACTTCCACCTGGCCTGCAACGTGCCCTGCTAGTCACGTCACTGAATCTGGCTCAGTGATCCCCACGGGAGCTGCATCCTCTCACACCCACACTGGAGTCAGCCCCTGGTGCCTGTGTCAAACGCAAAAGCCCCTTTCCTACACTGGCCCGAGGAAGTGGTAGCACTGCAGCAATTGCTTTGGTCAGCTGCCAGCTCCCCAGGGAATAAGATTTAGGTATTGATCCCGACCTCCCCTTGGTGCTGCTGGGGTGTAGCAAGAAAACAGGGCCTTAAAGGAGTACCTCTGCGCGCCGCACCATGCCAGGGTATTGCTGAATGGGGTCGGACACACCTAGCAGCCAGCAAGGACTGAAAGAAAAGGCTGGTTTGCATTTGTTCATCTCTTTGCCTGCCCTGCCAAGTTTCCTGTCTGTGCAATAAATACTGAGGGGCTTAGTATTAGAAGCAGCAACCAGCAAACTTCCAAGAGTTCGGAAGTTCCGTCCAGCAGCCAAAAATGCAGCTGCATGTCTCGTGCGCAGACTCTCCTAGGAGTTGTGGGGCGTCCTGTCTCTGCCGCTGTATTTTGGCGCTTCCACTTCTAGACGTGCCCACAAAAGGTGCAAGGAAGTGGGATCAGGGAAAGGAGCCTAGTTCTCCCCAGCCTTCCTGGGTTCCTGTCAGTCTCTGGGGAAGATTCAGGTCAGTTCTTTTTAGATCCAAGCCAGCTGGCCAGTTTCTAATATTCATGAGGTGCCCCGGAGACTTCCAACGCATTCTCCTTCAGTGCCAGCCCTGGCAGAGGGACTACGCAGAGCCCAGGAGTCATCCAGCTCAGAGCCAAGGCCCCACCTCAGGACCCGACAGAAAGCTGGAGACCCACCAATCTCGTGGAGTCCCCAATTGCCTATGTTCATTTTCAGGACCATGATAGAACATCCGAGGCAGCCTGCTCAGCCCGTGGAGCAGGGCCAGGAAGAGGGAGGGTCTTTGCATTGCCCTGCAGAAACCTCTTTGGCCAGCTGAGGAAGGAATCACATTTGAGCAACCTCAGCCAGAGGACTGCTGGTCACCTACCATGCAGAGCTGTGGAGAGAGTGTAAAGGGAAACCTGGTGCAACCCTGGAGTCACCGAGATGTGATCGAAGGACCTCTTGCACCCAGCGAGGGGGGAAGCATGATGCACTGACAGCACACCAAGAGAATTCACCCTGCCCACTGCCAGCGAGGCTCTCGCAGCATGTGATGGAGCACACAGCAGGCTGCCAGTACATGCGGTACTCAGCCAGCCAGAGGCACCATCTGCAAAACCTCTGAACAGCAGGGACGCCTCTGGACAGGACACCCGCCTGTCCCTGCGGCTCCGAACGCGCTGCAGAGCCAGGGAGGAGCGCTTCCCTCCAGGACACCAGGAACACGCTCACTGCTCCTTCTCTAGACAGACAGAAGCTGGACCGCAGAGACACATCCATCACGGGGCTGTCGGCTCCACTTGGGAGCTCTCGATAAATCTCACGCAGGAATGCCTCCAATTAGAGGCCACTAGAGCACACTTTGTTACAGGGCCGCATTCAACAGAAGTGGGCCAGTTTGGCTCGATGCTCCAAAGGGATGTGCTGAGCAATGCATTTCACACACACTCCCGCCCGCCCTAGGCCTGACCAGCCCGCCCTATACGTTTTCAGAGTGGCTGCGGGGGGGTGCAAACAGAGAGCACAATTAACAAGTGCCACTCAGCTTCTTCTCCCAGTTAAAGCATCATCTCCCCTCAGGGCACTGAGTCCCCAGAGCAGCGCAGTCTAGGCGGGTGAAGCAGGGCTATTAACAACATGACATCACTCTCTGATTCAAACACACCCTCCCCATCAGGGGAAGCCTGTAAATGTTACGTCTTTAGTCCAGTCATTGAGATGCTGGCTCTGAATTCTTAGCCTCTGAACCTTCAGTACCAGCGGAGCGGTCTCTATTCCTTGCAGTGGGTGGCAACCTCTACTCCCCCCGCCCACCTCCATACCCCACAGACAGAGGGAGAGTGCACGCTGATTGCATCAAGTCCTCATCCAGCGAGGGCAAAGGCATTAGTGGCCCCTATGAATCAGAAATGGAGAGCTCCTGTCAGGTCCCAGCTAGGCCACTCTTCTGAAAAGCACAGTAAGACTGTTCCCCACCGCCTGTTTGCTAGAGCTCTGTCCTGCCTATCGATGTCTCCAGGGAAGGGCCTCTCTCTGCTTGGGATTTTACTCCACAGTCTCATGTGGCTTGAAAGTCAGGAACGGACAAGTCACACCAGAGTCTTGCATTGAGAGTCTCCGATCAGTTAAACAACATCTGAGAATCTAGAAAACCCTTTGGTTCTATCCTCAAAACTCTGCCCTGGCCCCCAGGCTGTCATCTGAATACAAGCAACCTGTTCATGAAGTCAGCCCCAAGCCATGTTATGTTACCACAGGCCTCATTTGATAGGAAAGTCAAAGAGAAAACTGGCACAAGAGGAGTTTCAAAGCCAACAACCCCTGCAGTGCGGCAATCCTCCCAACCCCACTTCCCCATTCGTCTTAAGGGCAAAACATTTAAAGAATGCTAGGAGTGTCACGCTCTCTTTGGCTGCTTGGAAACTTCTGGGGTTAGTTTGAGTTTTATCAAATAGAGGCCTGAAGCTGGGGAGTTTGTGTTCCCAAAATGCTATTTTGATTGGTTTGTTAAAAACCAGTGTCTAGTGGTTAGAGCCGGGCTGCTGGGAGCCAAGATTCCTGGGTTCTGTACCAGGCTCGCTCTGTGCCCGTTTACTCCCCTGTATACTGGGGACAAGTACTACATTCGTGTATTTATTAGTGACTGTAAAGTGCCAGGAGATCCTCGGGGGCAGGTGCTCCAGGGTGGGTGGGAGGTCAGCTCACTCTTCACAAGACGTGCAGGAAGTCCCCCAAATTACTTTCCAAAGAGAAGCAGATGCTTGTGTAGCTGATAAAAATCCTGGTCCTGCAGCCCTGCCCCACACAGAACTCCCGGCCTCAATGGGAATTACAGGTCTAAGAGCCGCAGAATCGGGCCCTTAATGTAAAAAGCAGAAGAAATAAAGCCAAGGAAGTTCCTCTCCCTCTTACCTCTCCTGCCACAAAGAACAGCAGCGGCGCCTCCTCGTCTTTGGCTTTGTACTTGGCAATGATTTTTTCTGCTATCGGCTGAATCAGTTGTTTAGCTGCCTCCGACTCCCCGTCATCCTCCGAATCTGCAGGGCACGGGCAGCGGGAGAGAAAAAGGCAACACAAGAGGGAGGTTACAATCAAGCGGATCCAAAGACCCTGTGTTACGGGAGGCTTTATTCCATGGAGAAAACAGGAGCCAGAACACGTGGCAGCAACTTCAAAGCCAGTGTGGCCTTGTAGCAATTAGGGAGCAGCTGAAACGTACTTTCATGAGCCTGGGAAATAAATCCTACCGGAGGAGCAGCTCCTGCTCCCAAAACATTGCAGCATTTGCTCCCCTGAAGCGCAGGGCCAAACACACACCGAGAAGCTAGTCAGCCATTTGGAGACCAGAGAGCACGCGGATCTGACACTGCCTGTCCCCCCTCCGCCCGTCTGTCCACCTTGGGATGACTGCTCAGGCGCTTGCCCACTTGTGAGTCTCTACAGCAGCAGCCCTATGGAACGAGCTGGGACTTGGCAGAGGTGCAGTGGAAAGGGATGAGAACATCCAGCCAACGCCAGCCACGAATGAAGTACCAATGCCTGGTTGGAAGGAAGAGACACAACCTGTCCTTGAGCAGCAGCTAGATGAAAAGAGCTCAATGCGGGGCAGCTTTCAGCATCAAAACAAAGGAAAAAACAGCCCCGCCGTGAACTCCCCCGGACATGCCTCTTGGTAACTGTGCCACCACCGAGTTCTCAGCGGCGCAGACTGCCCCGCTGCCAGCACGAGAGCGACCCTCCAGCTGCTGGAGGGGACGCTGAGAGAATACCCATCCCACCACAGCAGGGAGCTCTGTCTGCCCTTGGACAGAGACATGGCCCACCAGACACAGCTTCTCTGCTCCCCCCGGTTCCCTCGCTTGTTTAAACAGCTTCCAGAGCTATCATCTGCAGTGTCTCTGTGTGTGAGAGAGCGATGGGGGTGGACTGTGATTGATTTTCTACACACAAACTCTACTGGCTAAACTCCAACTCCGCTCTCTGTGCTGTGGCTGACCTACCCCATAAACTTGTCATATTCATAATTGACGCTCCGTTGAGCCAAATGCTGCAGCCTAGAACCCCTCCCCCAAAGGCCTAGAGATCCCAGCCCTTTCTCCAGAGCCTGAAGCCGCTCAGAGGCTCCTATTATTTACGGGGTATCGCTCTCCTCCAGAGTTGAAGCACTGAGCTCTAGGACCATAAAATAAAGCACAGTCGCTGCTATCCAGATGCCCCCAAAGGAGGGATTCTCCGTTTCAAAACACTGGTAAATCTGACTTGGGGACTTTCAAAAAGAGGGCGTCTAGTGACTGGAGCCAGGCGCTGAGGGAACAATGACTCCTGTGTTCTTTTCCTAACGATGCCACTGACTTGCTATGTATCCTTGGTCAAATCTCTTTGCTGTTCTGTGCTTCGTTTATCTGTCTGTAAAATGTGGAGTTGATTTCCTGCTTTGCAGGATGGCTGTGACACTTAATGAGTGTTCAGAGTGTGTCTGGAGAGGCTTGGATGGAGAGTGCTAGCACAGTATTCATTAAACAGAGCAGAAACTGTTCCTAAAATGCTGGGTATGTGAAAGGACATGGGCTGTCTCTGTAAATGCCACCTCTTCCCTGGACCCGCTAGAGCGACAATTGCATTGTGCGCTGCAACCTCGGTCTAGGCCAGTAGTTCTCAACCCGCAGCCCACCCAGTCAGCACACAGCTGTGGTCCATGTGCCATCCATACAGGGAGTGTATATATATTGTGTGGCTGTGGCCCACAGAACACGAGAGAGCTGCAGATACGGCCCACAATGGTAAATAGGTTGAGATCCACTGGTCCAGGCAATACTTGGAGACTAAAAAGATTCAGTTAAATTAGAAAAACAACAAAGAGTCTGGTGGCACCTTAAAGACTAACAGATTTATTTGGGCGTAAGCTTTCGTGGGTAAAAAACCACTTCTTCAGTTAAATTAGAAAATTCAGTGGGTTGGATTTAGGATCCCTGTCTGCTCTGAAGCCTGCTAACCAGCCCCAATGTCCACCGAGCCACCCTGGCATCCTGTTAGGATAATCAGGGTGTTCGACAGTGATTATGTGCAGTGCCACAAAGAGCCGCCTGCCACGTTGGCTGAGCATCTCCTAGCACTTCACGGGGAGCCCCCAGTCTCCGTCAGGGAGTCTCCTCCCAGCACACTGTTTGCCAACAGATGCTAGAAAAACTTTACTTAGAGCAAGATAAAACTAACTTCCGAGGCGTGTGTCTGTGCAGTGACAGCCTCACTCATGCAGAGCCCATCAAGCTATTCCTCCCAGCAAGGAGGCAGGAAAAAGAGTGGGGGTCAGAGGGCTTTTCACTCTGCGCTCACGTCCATGCTGGGCGCCACTGAATAAATAATCAGGGTCAAAAGCAAGGTTGAAAAGGAAAAAAGTGAAGGTACAAAAGCCATATTATTAATGCTATGGAAAAGCGTGCTATCCATGACAAAGGGCATGGAGCTCCCCCTAATCCCTCCCTGCCCCTGGATACAGCCATCCCATAGCATAACTACAACACTAAATTCATTTAGGGACGGGACAGAAAATATCATAATGCCACTATACAGATCCATGGCACACCCGCACCTTGAATACTATGGGCAGTTCTGGTCGCCACATCTCCAAAAAGATGTAGTGGAACTGGACAAGTTTCAGAAAAGGGCAACAAAGATGATCAAGGGTATGGAATGGCTTCCGCACAAGGAAAGACTAAAAAGATGATGGCTGTTCAGATGAGAAAAGGAGGGACATGACAGAGGTCTATAAAACCATGAATGGCCTGGGTAAAAAAAGTGAATAGAAGTGTTATTTACCCTTTTCCACAATACAAAAACCAGGGGTCACCTGATGAAATTAATAGGCAGCAGGTTTAATACAAACAAGAGGAAATACTTTTTCACACAGGGCACAGTTAACTTGTGGGGAGAGATAGCTCAGTGGTTCGAGCATTGGCCTGCTAAACCCAAGGTTGTGAGTTCAATCCTTGAGGGGGCCATTGAGAGATCTGGGACAAAATCAGTCCTTGGTCCTGCTAGTGAAGGCAGGGGGCTGGACTCAATGACCTTTCGGGGTCCCTTCCAGCTCTAGGAGATGGAATATCTCCATATTATTATTATTTGTGGAACTCATTGCCATGGGATATTGTGATGGCCACATAACTGGGTTCACAAATTACTCAATAAGTTCAGGCAGGATAGGTCCAACACTGGCGATTAGCCAAAATGGTCAGGGTTGCAACCCCCTGCTTGGGGCGACCCTAAACCTGAGTGCCAGTAGCTGGAAGGGGAAGACAGAGTGGATCTCTCCAAAAATATCCTGTTCCTTACATTCGCCCTGAAGCTCTGGTACAGGCTGCTGTCAGAGATGGGATACTGGGCTAGATGGACCATTGGTCTGACCCAGTGAGGCCATTCTTATTTCTACCCCAGAGGAGGAGAGAACTGGTCTCTCTTGCTATGATCAGTGACTCCACCCCTCCCTGATTGTTCCAGCGGGTTTGTGGTCTGAACGCTTTGAGCAGAGGTAGATCAAACCAAAATGCATCTGTCATTACCCATGGGAGTTCTTTGGGGATATTGTGACCCAAGAGCACCCTCCACATGCTTGGTCCTGCAAGCAATAACATTCAGATACAAATAACACCCTGGGGGATGGAGTGAGTTTGTACAAAATACATCCCAGCACACCCCATCCCACATGTCCAGCTCTCTCACACACGTATAGAATGTATCTGAGGGGTAGCCGGGTTAGTCTGGAGCTGTAAAAAGCGACAGAGTCCTGTGTCTATAAGATACCACTGGACTCTCTGTCACTTTTTACAGTATAGAATAGCTCTGGAACCTGTTTGCTGTTTAAACAAGAATCCAGCCAAGCGTCATACACAGAGAGAGATCAGCATTATTTGCAGAATTGCAACTTTAAGGGAAGCAACCAGGTGTAACTCAACCGCATGTTCTAACACAGTGGTTCTCAAACTTTTGTACTGCTGACCCCGTCACATAGCAAGCCTGCGAGTGCGCTCTCCCCTTATGATTTAAAAACTCGTTTATATATTTAACACCATTATAAATGCTGGAGGCAAAGCAGGGTTTGGGGTGCAGCCTGACAGCTCATGACCCCCCCCCCATGTAATAACCTTGTGACCCCCTGAGGGGTCCCAACCCCCAGTTTGAGAACCCCTGTTCTAACGGCTCCTAGCACTACACCTGTCATGCTGAATCTCACATGGGGGTTTCTTTTGGGGATTGGGGGGGGTGTCCTTTCTGAAGGAGCCCCATTTTCATGGATTGGGGTGAACACGGGGTTTTGGGGAGGGCAAGATAATCCTTGGTCTGCACATCCACCACTCTCTATGCCTGGCCCAGTCTAGAGGGTTTTAGCACTGCTAGCCCCAGCCCTGCTTGGAACACACCTTGGGTTCACGTGCACAAGAGACTGGGATGGTTCACAAATATGGTCAGCACCACGCAGTTGCCCTTGCTCAGAGCAAAGGCCGCCCATGCACCACGGCAGAGCTAGCATAGACAATGTGCTGACACTGAGGCTGCAGCCTTGAAACTGGGCTTCTCCACATAGTCCCATAACGCTCCTGCCACCCTTCCAGTGACCACTCTGCACAGTGTCCCCGGAGTCTGCCACAGCTTCGGAAACTTGATGCTCCCGAGGTTTCTGCTCCATAAAGGTGCAAGAAGCACACAGACCACTGTGATGCATTTCCAGTGCTGCAAACACTGATTTCCACGGCTCTCACGGGAACACTTGAATCGTACAGCACCTCTCCAAAGGCACATTGCTACTTCTATAAAGCCCGGCTTCTGGAAGCTGTGCTGGGAACCATGGGATAGGTACCCATAATTCCCTGGCTGGCCCAGACACCGGTGTGTGTGTCGGCCCAGAGAGAGAGAGAGAGAGAGAGAGAGAGAGAGAGAGAGAGAGAGATCTAGTACTGAGTGAGAAAGAGAAAGATCTAGTACCTTGCTGGCTCCATTGCCAAGGAGAACGTCACACCGAACAGCATCCCACTGATATCTCCTCCAAAGAGGCACCCACCCCCACTGATGAAACCCAAAGAATAAGGGAAGGGATTAAAAAAGAAAGAAATCCACAGCGCTCCATACCTACAAAGAGAACGAGGCACGGGCCCTCATTCAGCTGGACGGCATTGGAGTCTGTCAGCTCCAGCACAGGCTTGGGATGCCAGGGGAACTCTCGGCATTCAGTGTCATTCAGCACTTCCACCCGCCCCTGCCGCGTGATCACGTCTCCCTTGGTGTCCAGGACGATGAGCGTGGGGATGCCTGCGGCAGAGGAAGAACAAAGGGATGGCTCAGGCACAACAGTAACCGCATGGGGAGGAGGAAGGAGGCTGGGGTGCTGATGAGACAAGAGTTTGTATTCACATCTGTCATTCTGGTGGTGAAACAAATAATATCTCGTGTTTCTACAGCACCTTTTGCTCCCAAAGTGAGAGAGTGCAGGCTCAGGACTCCTGGGTTTTATTTCTGACCTTGCGAGGGGAGTGTAGTCTAGCACTCAAAGCAGGAAAGCTAGGAGGCAGGACTCCTGGGTTCTGTCCTCACTCTGCCACTGATTCGCCGCGTGAACTTAGGGACACGTTATTATGGCTTTGGTGGATCTGGTCACTGCTCGGCAAGACAGAAAAATCCCACACAGGTATCTTTCCTGCCAGGCTTCTTTAAAGATTGTAAAGTGCTTTCAGATCCTTGGGTGAACGGTGCTACATATGTTATGTACAGGAAATGTTGGGCTGCCACTCAAATGCAACCACCTCTGGGGTAAATTATGGCAGCTCAGGGCCTAATCCACAGCCCAAAGAAATCCATGGGCGTCTTTCCATTTACTTCAATGGGCTATGGCCGTGCTGTGCACAGCAGCCCTACACAACGTCTATGGAGGAAGGTGGGTGCAATTATTTCCATTATAAATCCTTACAATTCAGTGGCCATTAACTGCTATCAAACTAGGCTCTGGGATAAGTGGCATTGCCAGGCCTCAGAAAGTCACAGTCCTTAAGCTGTCTGAAGATAATCTGTTCAGTTGTCGTAACAGACTATGGCTGCGTCCCAAACTAACCCCCACGCGACTGGGTTTAGATGCTCTTGCGTTCTCGCAACTTCAGCCTGGGCCTCAGTAACATACGCTGCTGACGTTTACAATGTGACGAAAGGCCTGATGTCTGAGAAACAGCTGCATCGCAGGAACTGTATTAGCTTAATAAGGATTTTTACTATGGAGCCCCACTGAGCCGAGAGAACGCACTTCCCACCCCCTGCAGTGAGGCAGCGCAGTCCTGAAAGGACTTCAGCTCATAAAGCCTCAGTGCACAATTTGTATTGATGAATGCCATGGCCGACGTTTTCTTAGCTGTGGGCCTCTATCATGGGCCCTTGCCTCTGGGGAGCGGGAACGCAGCACAGGGAACAGCAATGCACACGCTAAAGCTTCGCTAACAAGGACACCGAGTAGCAGAGGAGACCTTCCAGCAGAGGCCAGAATTAAAGAGAACCAGGGACAAAAGCACTGTGCCAAACATGGCAGCAGCACAGGTGGGGCACGAAAGTACATGACAAGGCTATTAAAGGGGAAACTATTTATTTAGAGCCATCCCCTGACTTTTCTTCCTAACTCTTTTTTCTCCACATCAGGCCATTGTCTCCTCGCTGCCACTCTCCCAGCTCCACTGGGGCAGAGTGAACAGGCAAAGGGCGACAGTCAGTCTGAGGCCACCACCTGCTTCCCAGCTGTTACAGAGCATTGCTTCCTTCATGTAGGGCCAGCATAAAGCTCTCCCACAATGCCCCACCCCAACATGGCACATCTAGGTAGCTCCCGGGATCGAAGCGGCAGTTCACAGGCGTGAGAAGCCAGAGCTCTTCACTATTTCATAGATTACAAATACATTTCACAGGCAATCATTTCACATTTTATTATTCCACAGCTGACCAGTAGGCTATTCAAAATACCCTCCCAATGGGCTTGCACGTTAAATTCCAGCTGTGCACAGTTCCTTCCAACAGTTACTTGTTGTGCAGACTTCAATCCTGCGTAGCAGCATTAGTGGTGATTTGTATCACCAGAGCACCGAAGGCCCCCCACTGTCCACACAGAAGGAAAAGATAGCCCCTGCTCCAGAGAGCTTACATTCTAGGAGAGAAGTGGTGGATTCAGCAAGCAGGCAGTGGAGCACCCAGCAACTGAGAGAGGACTGGATGTTATAAGCAGTGGTTCCAAGCCCCAGCTGCCTAGCTTTGGTAATCAATAGCTACAATGGTTAAAAGAACATCTCCCCTCCCCCAATTCTTCTTTTCCTGCATTACTGCCACACGCCGAAGGAATCTGTTAAGACCAATCTGACTTGCATCATTTATGCTGTTGGCTCTGCTCAGGCAGTGGAATGAGGTTGTTCGGCGTAGTCTGCATGGTGTTGGTTTATAGTCACTTTGGCTTCTAGGTCCTCAGAGCAGAGGGAGCAGAAAGTTCATCCTGGAGGCATCACTTGTATGGAGACTGATTTCACTGTCCGGGACTCTGGCTCTGGAGGTAGTGAAAGTGCTGGTCACTAGCTAAGGACCAGTCTCACCAGGCGCTAAATGCCCTCAACTCCCACTGAAGCTAATGCCAATGGCAGATGCTCAGCACCTTGCAGGATTGAGTCCCAGTGCTCCCATGGGGGAGTGGGATGAGAACCTTTCCCCCCAGTGGCCACAGCCCCTTTCTGAGCCTGATGGGAAAGTGTTTTATTGGGGGAGGGGGAACCACAGGTCTCATGAAGAGGCTGCTGACAAACTGATGGTATGAATTCCCAGAGTGAAGACTGAGAACCATCATTGTGTTACAGAAACAGGCCATGCAACTCTCGGCTTTCTCTGCTCTCAGGCATTGTTCGGCAGACTGTGATTTACGAGCTGGGTGTGATTGCAGCAAAAGGAAACGCAGAATCCCCCTTGGGTGGGAAGAGTTCCTTCTTGGCCACAGCCACAAACGCTATCAGGAGGTTGTCATTATCAATCTTGCAGGGGCCCAGCTTCCCTTCCCAGGGCTCTGTCCTGAGTAACTGACGCAGCGCTGGGCTCATTTCACAGCCCTTTTGAGTTCCACGCCCAAAGTGGGTGAAACTTTCACAGCGAAACTTGAAACTCACCTCACTGAGTCTCTACGTTCCATGCGGCCTGCTCAACCTCACTGAAATGTAATGAGGCCTAATGCAGTCCTGAAATGCTCCCTGCTGCTTTCCAGCCTTCTCCGATATAAGGCTGAGACCAGTCTCTTGGCACTTGATGACCTTGGCCCAAGATCAAAATTATACTTTCCTCTTCGCCCCCCGGTGTCAGTTTCCAAAGTCTCAAAGACCAAACTCAAGCTGAACAGGTGGTATTTTGCTGAAGCAGTAGTATCCCAAGCTAGCTAAGAGAAGTATAGTCACTGGCAGTGTGCTTTGCTCGTTAAAGTTAGCAATCTTCACCTCAGGATGAAAAACACATCAGCTTGCAAGGGAATAGCGTGTCTGCAAAAACTAGGGTGACCAGACAGCAAATGTGAAAAATCAGGACAGGGGGTGGGAGGTAACAGGAGCCTATATAAGAAAAAGACCCAAAAATTGGGACTGTCCCTATAAAATCGGGACATCTGGTCACCCTAGCAAAAACAGGAGGGAAGGGAGATCCCCTAACACGCTGGTGCTGGCCTGCAGATCTCTGTGGTGGGAAACCTGGAACCTAGCCCTCCTCTTCACTGAAATCAATGGCAAAATGCCTTACTGAACTTCAACCGTGCAGGAGCAGAACTTTGATTGGCTGCTCCTCCTCCTACAGGACTGATATCACATGTTACTCCTTTGATCAAGTCTTACCTTGGGGAGTGGGGAGAACACTATACCAGGGAAAGTGGGAGAGTCCGATAAATGTATATAGCCACACAAACCCAGCCAGAGTCATCTTTGATCACAGACATTTCCTGGAAGCCAACAGAGCTGCATCAAGAATGTCCCAACATTCTGGAACTAATATAGGGTGACCAGATAGCAAGTGTAAAAAATCAGGACGGGGGTGGGGGGTAATAGGTGCCTATATAAGAAAAAGCCCCCAAATCGGGACTGTCCCTATAAAATCAGGACATCTGGTCACCCTAAACTAATATGGGATCCTGCTAATCATGATGGTATTTTGGGGGATGAGGGAGGGAAGGTTCTGGTGCCAAGGTAAAGGTGTATGATTCTCCACACAACTGTATGGTTGGGAAAGGTCAGTCTTACAGGGAAAGGCTGGTGGGAAGTCTATTAAAACAAGCACTTGGAAATGAAGTAGAAAGACCTCCTGACAATTGTTAACAGATTTTTCTCTCTCAAGGATTAGTGCACTTAAGTTGCTGTGGATGCAGCTTTATAGATATCTTAATTCATCCCGCCTGGCTGAAGCAGATGTGTTAAAGAACAGCCTTCCTGGAGGTTACGAGCACATATTTCATTTTTACAAAAGTCCTGCAAAAACAAAGGCAAGTTCTGCTCCTAGTCCCCACTGCAAAGAGCGCTGTGCCCCCTGCTGTGCCGGATTGCTCACTCAGGTCCAACTGGGCTTTGCCCTTCTACGAAGTCTAGCCAAATGTTTTATTCAGCAGAGCATTTTGAAGTGTCTGCATACACATGGTGTATGGACTCCGAGTGGGAGAGTGTTTAGCGGCACAAGGCTATATTGTGGGATAAGACTGGAATCCCTACCCGCAAGTAGTATTTTCAAACAGGCTCACTGTCAGAAATTCAAACAGAGGTTGGATTTAGACTCCAAAAGACCAGTTTCAGCCCTGGTGGAAGCCAGTGCAACTTCAGTGCATTCAATGGACTTTTATCTTTTTACGAAGGGCAGGATTTAGCTCAGTCTTAATGCTGCAGGACAAATTATCAAAAAAATGCAACTTAATTGAAAAAACAGAAGGCTGGCTTGGAGGATTGGCAGTGCAACACAGAGCCTTTGATCTCTAAGGGCCAAATTCACCCCTGTGTAAAACAAAGTGAAGTAAATGGAGTCATACTAGAGATTTGCTGCAAATCACCAATTCAAATCCAGCCAGAGTGGTAGCAACTGGAAGTTGTTACTACCTGACATCTGTTCAGTGATCTGAGGTCTCACTCCAGCACTTCATAAGATTCACCCTCCCATCTAGCCCCCACATACTAACAGAAAAGCCCCAGAGACTGAAGAGCCCTGGCCAGTATGGAGAAGCTTGCTTCACTCAGTACTGTCCGAGTTGCACCTGATCTGTCTGAGAACTTCAGTCTTCAGGCCTGTGAATTCAGCACATTTCAACACCAACAGATTAAAAAAAACCCCAAAAACCTGATCACGCCCACTAATCTTTAACTACAACTATTCATTTCTGCTAGCAGGGAAGCGCACTGTTAAACATAGATCCTCAAATGCCTTTAAATAGAAAACAGGAAAATTCCTCAGTTACCTGCTACCTTGACTAAGTTACACTGGCATAGCTATATCTCTCAGGGGTGTGAAAAATCCACACCCCGGAGAGACGTAGTTAAGCCAAACTAACTCCCCGGTGGAGACAGCGCTAGGTTGACAAAGAATTCTTCCGTCAATCTAGCCACCGCCTCTTGGGGAGGTAGATTAACTACAGCAGAAACCCCTCTCCTCACTGTAGTGAGCGTCTACACTGAAGCCTTCCGAACTGCAGCTGTGCTGCTGTACCATTTAAAGTGTAGACATAGGCCTGGTCCACACTACAAAGTTAGGTTGATGTAAGCTGCCTTGCATCGACCTAGTTGTGCACGTGTCTACACTTAAATTTGTCTCCCACTGGTGTAAGCGCCTCATTACGCCAACATAGTAACACTACTTCCCCCAGGGGCATTGAGCCCTGGTAGTTGTCCTGAGGTCGATGCAGCGGGAGTGTAGACAGTGCATTACTTACGTCAACCTTAACAGTCCTCCAGCAGCTGTCCCACAATGCCCGACACTGACTGCGGTGCTCAGAGTTGTGAACATCATGGCTCAGGGACCACGGAGACCAGAACCATGATTGTCCATTGGCGAGCACATCTAGCAGCTCTCCATTTGTTGCATGAAACTGCTCGGCTGACCCTGCTGGCTACATGTCCCGGCTTGGAGCAGAGAGGAGATCCTCTTCTCCCCTCAGGCCCAGGAGATCCAGTCTGTGCAAGCACAGCTCTGGCCCAGCTGTAGAAATGTGGACATGTCCTAGCACACTGCATGGGGCATGCAGGAAAAGGATATGACAAGCACCAGCAGCAGTACTGCGTAAAAGCCATAGAACTGCGTCAGGCATATCTGAAGACCGGGGTGGCAAATGGTCAATCCGGTGCTGAGCTGCAGACCTGCCACTTTTACAAAAAGCTTCATGTCATACTTGGCGGGTTCATGGGATTTTTTAATAAGGCACAAAAATGATGGGTTAGAGATGACATTATGGGATGCAGACAGTTGCTCCTAGTCACCCTTGCACAACTTATTTCTGCTCCACCGTGCATTGCCAAAACTTCCCAAGAGAGAGTGCACTGGATGGAGGCAGGATGCACACTGGGACACCTACCCATAGTGCACTGCACTGTGCATTGACGCAAGCATTCCTGGTGAGTACGTGCAGTGCTGACACAAGGAGCCAAGTATGTATGCGCACAAGTGATGTACTAACCATGGCAGCTTTAGATCGATGTAACTTGTGTCGTTAAAACTTTGTAGTGTAGACATGGCCGGAGCCTTCGTTTGGCCTAACCTCCCCCAGTCCCAGAAGAGCCCTGAGTTTTGGCTCCACGTTTGAATGTTAATGCTCAGATTCTGGAAGCAACAGAACCCTGTATGTTCACTGCCTTGATTTTGATGGCTGCCCAATGAACAAGATGACTGTCCAGCCTGCATAAGTTTCAATGGTACCAAGGCTACAGGTGCTGGTATAAATCAGCCTAGGTTCATTGACTGCAATAAAACTATGGCAATCTCCACCAGCTGAGGATGTGACCCACAGTCTTGGTACCACTGAAACTTACACAGAGCAGACAGGTTCCATGCATGACTCCTTGTAGTTGGCTTGCAGATCAAGGCAGGTATCTTTTCGCATGAGGAAGCCCAAGACATGGCTGACGTGGCCAGAACATCCCAATCAAACACAGAAGGGACCCCACAGTACAAGCTCCATTTGTTGGCTTGGAAAGCAGCTAATAAGCTTCCAAGAAGCTGGAAAAAATGCTGCTGCAGATTGTGCCCTGCCGCTCCATTTGGGAGAGCTGAGCAAACAGCCAGGGGAAGAGATTATTGTTCAAAAGGGAGTGTAAGGTTTGAGCAATGGAGCCATTCAGGAATGAGAAGAGGCCAGCTACCAAAACAACAGGAACCACCAGCAGAGGGGACTCGATGAATAGGGGGTGGAGGGAGGTCTCTCCACTTGGGCAGCCTGAGGAAGGAACAGCCGCTGTACAAACCGGTCTAGTGACAGAGGAGGAGGAGACCTGTAGGCTCAGTGATCTCTCTGAGCAATGCACGGCTGCTTCAGGTGCCCATCTCGACCTGTCTAAGACAAAGAGGACGGGAGCTGAAACATTAGAATCTGGAAATTCAAAAGGCTTCACAAATAACCCGACATTGGCATTCTCAGATGGAAAAATGTTTCTTCTTTGTCTCCTCCCAGGGAAGGACAGAGACAATTTAATATCCGGGGCTGCTAAGAGTCCAGGAGCCAGCATTTTGGTGTCTGGTTCTCACCACTCTTGCATCCATCTATTTGCTATTGAGTGTCTTGCTCCTCCCACGCCCAGCAACCACCTGTAAATTAGAATTGGCAAATTCAGACGAGTCAAACACTCCCGGCTGGGTCTCTTGCATTTCAGCCCAGGAGTCTTGTTCCAAAGGCTCCTCAGAACCATTTTCAGCGTAGCAGAAAGCAAGTGAAGTTACCGAGGGAAACGGTGGGAGCGACGGACCTGTCGGGTTTTAAGATTAAGTTAGATAAGTTTATGGAGGGAATGGTGTAATGGTAAAACATAGTAGCCGAGGAAAACCAAGCGATGGTATGTAAATAGTATAATGGCCAACAAGGGTCAGGCTAGAGACTCTTGCCTACATGCTCGGGGTCTTACTGATCGCCATATTTGGGGTCGGGAAGGAATTTTCCTCCAGGGTAGATTGGCTGAGGCCCTGGAGGTTTTTCGCCTTCCTCCGCAGCATGGGGCAGGGATCATTAGCAGGAGGGTCTCTGCCGATTGAAGTCACTAAAACACAGGATTGGGGACTTCAACAGCAGAGTCCAGGGAAGGGTCTTGTGGCCTGCAGCATGCAGGGGGTCAGACCAGATGATCATAATGGTCCCTTCTGACCTTAAAGTCTATGAGTCTATGAGTCTACTGCCGCCCTCCTGGACCTGCATGCACACGTGTGGAAAACAGCAGGCTACTCGCACATCTTTGCATTCTAAGCATTTCACTAAGAAATCCATGGACATTTGTCTGTTCGCCATATGCCTGCAAGCCCCAGCGAGCGATTACATTCCCCTCATTCCAGCCCCAGACAGCGCAGCTTTAAATTCCTTCGTACATACTGAGGCTGCACACCCTAGATTAGCAGGAAGAACAGCACATTAACCTAGCTTGGTGGATGAGTTACAAATCCCAAGGTTATGCCAAAAAAATTATTTGATTTACAGAAGAGCTTATTCATCACCTGATGCCATTTGAGATAGCTGCGGAGGGTCAAGTCAGAAAGCGAGCGAGGAACTGGGAAACTCACTTTGAGCCCTAATCTGTGAGAGGAGAATACCCTGACCAGTGACGTCAACAGACACAGAGGATGTGACACATCTCACCGGACTGAGACCTTTATCCCCTTAGAATTCCAATCCCAACTCGCTCTGCATTCTGATCTCCTCCTCCAGATCATGTGACATTGCTGAAACTCCCAGTCATAAGTCCTGTGTCAAGACACTTACTGGAGTCAATTCCCAGCTCTGCCACAGACATTCCTGTGTGACCTTGGGCGAGTCACTTAATCTCATCTCTCAGAGATTCCCTTTATACAAAGGTAAAGATCTCACATTAGCTCTGCTGACTAGGGAAATCTAAGGGCCTGATTTCGACTGTTGGCCTAATTTTAATGGCATAATTCTGCATCTGCAGACAATGTGTGTGCACTGCTCATAGCATTTAGACCGCCACTTGATTTCCGGGCACGATCAGATAGCAAGACATCTAAATACTATGAAACGAATTACCTGCAAGTGTAAAACTACACCCAGAAAATCAGGGCCTAAAAGTTAAAAGAATAAATGGTTACTGTTTTCAGGTAAACACACAAGGGGATTTCTGGATTTTCAATCTGACGGTGTCCCTTTAACGAGTCTAAAATATGTAGTGATTCGGTTGGAACAAGACCAGAGCCCAAATATAGCTAGTCATAGTAACTGTTGGGTGAAAAAGAAATGTAGGTCACACCTATTCATCCAGACCCCACCGTGGCAGGTTTGGTATATTCCTGTCCCTTTGCTACTTTCATTCGCAATCAGGAATTCATCCGTCAGAAATATCCCGTAAATGACTATTCAATCCAGACAGCTGCTCCTGGATGCAGATTCGAAATCATACCAAGAGACAGGCAACAACATAAACAAGAACAAAGTCCCATATTTTCAATACTTATAAGTCAAACATTTTAGTGTGAAATCTGGATACGAAAAGGCTCTTATCTAGACCTGTAACCACGTCTGAGGAGTTGACAAAGGAGCAAGCTGGAACAAAAGGTTCCGTTTCTGAGTGAAAAAAAGATGGTAATGAGAAAACAACCCAGACTGAAAGATGGGAGAGGGATTTGGACAAAGAAATTGATCGGGATGAGTTGGTCTCTATGTGGGAAAGGAAAGGGGACCGATATTTTCAGTTTGGGTAGCTCATAAAGAATATGTGTATAAGTAACTGTACAGATGGTATTTGACTCCAGTTAAGATTCTTCGTATTTTTGCTACTAGGGAGATGCTGTAATGGATGGGTTGCGGGGAGAGAGGAACACACTTGCACTTGTGATGGTTGTGTCCAGTCAGTTTTGGGAGGAAACTATTAAACAGATTCATTTTATCCAGCTTCCCCTAGACATCCCCTGACCGGTTCACGTAATGCTCCAGTAAGGGAGCTACATTGTAAGCAGAATGACAAATTAATGTATTTGTTAGTGTTAGCAGAAAGACTTTGTATTGCTCATTACTGGAAAACAGATAATGGAATTGTGGCGTAGTCAAATATGGACTGTCCATGTAACAGAAAAGCTTTCACACCAAGTATGTACACAAGAGAAGCACCAAAAAGGGGAAACTTGGTCACCCTTTTTAGTGTGCTCGGACGAGGAGAGTTCTTTACCCTGGGTTCTTTGACTATTAACCTGATCCTGAATCAGTAACAGATAATGTGCGAGTTAATATTTTTATTAATAGTTTTATTGTAACTTCACCTTAATAAAGTTTCCCCAAAAAACGCACTGACTGCAGGCTCCAGGTATTCCTCAGCCAGCAACAACTGGCCCCCGTGAGCTAAACCCCCCCAGAAAGCTGCACTTCTGGGCAAGGCTGAAGAGGCCCTCTATGAAGCATGGCAGAAGAGGGAGAGAATTAAAGCAAATGCATCAAGGACGATGGTCCATCTTCAGCAGTGTCCTGTCTTTGTGTGGAGGCACTAGCCCCTTCAGTCTGCAAAGGGCAGAAATCTCCCTCCTACAGGACTCACTCTCTGCATTGCTGCTCAACTCTGACAATTCACAAGAACTTTTATTGCCTCTTTCCCCCTGCCAGTGGTGCAAAAGAGCCTTTTATTGCCCTGCTTAAAACAGAGCATATTGTCACCTGGTTCTCAGGTCTTCCCCAGTTCTTCACTGATGGCTTCCCCTAGCTAGTGTGTCAGCTCACAAAGCAACTGTGGGGGAGGGGACATAGAGGAAAAGAGAATTTAACGCCTGGCCCAGCACAACTTGATACCACCACAATCCTATGGCATTCATATCCCATCTGCAGAGATACAGGCCGACGGTATCCAGGGCAGCATCTTTGGCATATAAACCCGAAAGCAAACATATTTCACACCTGCTAACTCCTATGTTATACATCCCTCACACACATACCACCAGATCCTCTTTTAGTTCCCAGAACAACTTTTTTTAAAGGTCAACTCCTTTGGCTGTGATAAAGCCAGATTTTATTAACTATCCTTTGAAGATACAATCATGAAATCAAGTATCAGAGGGGTAGCCGTGTTAGTCTGAATCTGTAAAAAGCAACAGAGGGTCCTGTGGCACCTTTGAGAAGAAGTGAGGTTCTTACCCACGAAAGCTTATGCTCCCAATACTTCTGTTAGTCTCAAAGGTGCCACAGGACCCTCTGTTGCTTTAATCATGAAATCAGGGGCCATGGTGATAAGGGTCGTATAAAAGTTTAGATTAAGAATAGGACAGATGGACTCATCAGTTAGATTTTAGCCACTAGAAAAGAGGTTTCCATCTTTCTTCTTTCCCACTTGACTTAACATTTTACAAAAACTCAGTGACAGAATTTTCTGCTACCACATCTGACAATATTCTTATTCTAAGATGACTGGCAAGAAAATCTGGGTTTTTACAAAATCTGTTAGTTATGGATTTGTGATGATCAGAGGCAAAGTTCTGTGTCCCATGGATAAGCTAAATGAAGCATTTGCAGCAGTTTTTGTTTTGTTTTTAAAGGAAAAAAGCAATTGGACCGGCTATCCCATCTGTTGCGACTAGCAGGGTTTTTGCTTTCCTGAGTCCAGAACGGGACACATTTCCCTACAATAACTTTAAAATTGTTCCTGGGCAGGAAGAGAGAGACTGCCGTGTTTGCTTCTCGCTAAATGCTCTCAGACACCATGGTGATGGGCAACCTTGTAAACCTAGATAGATTGTCAGACCAATTTTTAAGGAAAGCAGCATCTCCTATAATCACTGCCAATCCAAAGGAGATTTGAGGGGATCAATGGGGATTTCTACCAATCCAAAACCTCTCTCTAAATAAAAATTAGTAAGAGAAAATCCCATTTGTTCATAAAATTCATCGCTGGTCCTTGTTCTGTAGGAGGAGGGAACTGAAGGAGGCAATTCACATGGAACTTGGGAATGGTGTGCACAATGGGGAATTATTTCTGAATAGCCACAATGCAAGAAATGAATAAAGCTCAAGATAAATAGAGCTGGATGCCCAAGCAAGTTAATAAGGTGGGAATGGTTCACCCTCCTGCTCCACACTAGGAGAAAGGCATTCAGGGAAACCCAAATAAAAGCCCAGTAACTCAGTATTTGTATTTACATTTTTTCCTGGCTTCCTCAGTGCCAAAGGGAGCCAGTTACGGGAGCAAAATAACAAGAGATCTGGTCATCTCGCTGCATTCCTCCACTCAGGAACTGGAAGAGTTTGAGAAAACAAGATCTTGTGTTATTTCAGCTCTGTGAATGGGCTCCTGAGGCATTCAAAGACTTGTGAAACAAACACAAACACTACCGGGGCACATGCCTGGTGCCCGCCGTCTGAGAAAGGGCCATACCAGGCTTCCCATCTTGTGGAATGAAGAGGGACAAGGCAGCGCTGCTAAGGGTTACACTGACAGGTTTCTCGCTGGCTCCTACAGAGTTCTAAAACAGGGAGGAATGACAAACTAAGGAGAATCAGAGAGAGCAAACACAGAGCTCCTCAACACTACCGGGAGCAATGCAGCATTGTCAGAGTTTTATGTGAAACAGAAGGAATGTCAAGGGGGCATTCAGAGAGTAAAATGGAAACACAGCAGCAAATATAGCTAGGGAGATCAGTGACGAATAACATGGGTTTTAAACTATACCAGAGGTCTGGAAAACAAGACAAACCCAGAAAAGCCAATAATAAGGCAGCAGAGTAATAAACTATTGGTAGTTGCAGCAGTAGTTCCTTCACATCCACATTTGACAAGGAGGATTTTAACAACACATCCCTCCAGGATGCGCTTGTGTTTACTAAGGAGGATAAGCTGGAGGACAGACTGAGGTGACAGAATGGGAGGCAATAATTTGGCTAGGACACTGGGAGAGGTGGGTTACAGGTTAAGGATGAAACAGTTAAACCACTCAACTATTATCTCGATCCTGGAGAAGTAACGAACGACTAAAAGTCCAGGGATGGTATAGTCCCAAAGCGTCTGCAAAGGATAACCTAACATCTACAGGCAAGATTCTGCCTCGGTATGTATGCAGAGCTCCAAAGAGAGGCAGTTTATAATGTATGGTTCATGGACATGTTTGGAAACATGAAGGCCAGCATAGATTTGGGAAAGGCAGGCCAGACCAGACAGAGCTGATTATTTTGTAAAAGGGAATAACTGTTGGTGCAGATGCAAAGAGCCAATTATTTACTCTCCCTGATTTTCAGAACTCTTTAGATAGCATTGACGTGACAGTCAGGGTTAGGTAAATGACATTTACACCCACTTTATGGCCCATGGATGCTGCCACAGTGGTGTAAAGGCGACTTAGTGTAACAGAGTCAGGCCTTGCAAGACCCTGCGTAAGGGCAGGCCCGTAGCTGCACCTCGGACCACCCTCAGCAACTCCACTCCCTTCGTGGTGTTTGCATCTCTCAGACACTTGCAAGCTATCATCATACAACTTCCCCTGAGCCATCACTTACCCAAATTATCCTTAGTTCTTTTCATCTCCCATCATAAATCAATCCCTTCAGTCCCCCACTCACAGGGAGGAAACATGCATAAATACTGAAAACTTCTCTGCTAGCTAATGGCCCCATTTATCCTTCCCCATCCTACACCCACTAGGCGAGAGATCAATGCTGTCCTTTGTTTACTGCAGGGTCAGTGCATTACGTCAGTTGCATTTAGAGCTCCTGTGAGTGCACAAAGTCTTTGGAACACCTTGGAAAACACACACACAATCTCTCTCTCACTCCCCCCGCCTCAGCAGCCAAGGCCTGGGTAATTCTGGAACTGACACCCGGAAGAGCAGAAGCAAAGCCATGGTTTACATCAAACATGCAAATCTCATGTCACTAACACAAACCAGACGCCATCTTCCTCACTCTCTACAGAGAACAATGGCCTGAGTTCCTATCACATAGAAGAGCAAGAAAACAACAATGAAACATTAAAGAAAAGCAAAACAAATAAATAAATCAATTAGGGATAAAACATCCAAGCCTGGAAGGCTCCAAGTTTCCAGGAGGAATTATTAGGTTGCTTTTGAAGTCCCATTTTGGCTAACAGGCTGGCAGGTTACGGTAGGAACGTTAGTCTGCAGAGAAGAGAGCTCTGCCGGAGGCCCTTTGTTTTGCTGTTTTTTTTTTGTTTTATTTAAACAAGAGGAGACATTTAAGAACAAAGTTAAATGGGAGGAGTGGGCAGGAGTGATTTTCATGCCAGGCTCGGGGGTGTTTCCTACCTTGGATGCCATAGAGCCGGTTGAGGCGCGATCTTCTGGCTTCGTCAGCGTATGGCACGGCTAGCCAGGGCATCTCGCTGAAATACTGCTTGAAAGAGTCCTCTGACCTAGGCAATGGAAATGGAGGTCAGATAAATGAACCCTCATTACCGTCCTTCTGCAGCCCTTTTTCCTGTTTAACCCTTTGCCCATATGCAGCCCAGCAGACGCCTGACACTTCCCCAGGGCCCAGAGCCCACCTGTACGTGGGGCAGGCCAAGTCGCACCCACCCAGGGCGAGACCGCATTGATTTTAAAGCCGGTGCTAAAGAAGGAGTTTGCAGCAAGTTTCAAGAAGAGATTTTAAATCTCTTCAATTCTGACAGCTGCTGCTCAAGGGCCTCGCAGTCCTCGGGCTTGTATCCAGGGCACGCATGAACCTCAAAGCGAAACGTCGAGTCCACCTCAAGGGTTGTGGGCTTGTTCTTGACTCCACCCCTGCCCTGGCTAATCCATCTTTCCCCTGGCTCCTTCAGTCTCTCCCCAGAGCCAGCAGGGTGAAGGTATCTGGCCACTGTGGAATCAGAGCCATCTTATGCTACCAGGTTGGGGGGCAGGGTCCTTATTATCTGGAACAGCCCTGTCCAGCCCTGCCTCCCTCCCACTCCACACCTAGAGCCCGGTCTCTTGTGTATCCAACAGGGAGAGGCCCGATTGGGTTCTCTCTTTAAAGCAAGTGCCGTATCCATTAATACTTGGAGTTTCTTCCACCCCGCGGGCACATATCAAACAGCTGAATGTACCACAAAACCGGACTTCTAGGAACTCCCAGCTCCCTCCTTGCTTCGGGGCATAAGTTTCTCCAGTCTGGCCTGCAGACGTGCCTTGCCCCTCCAGCCCCTGCACCACAGCACAGCACAGAGCTCTCCAAAGCAAACAGCAGACATTACCTGTCTGCGCTAATGAAGACAATCTCAAATTTCTGCCCCGCCTCCTTGATTTTCCGGTAGGACTCCACCAAGACCCTCGTGAGGCTTCGGCAGGGGGGGCACTGGAAAAACACAGAGGAGCACATAGTATCTGGACACCAGGGACAAAGCTCTCACTGAAGTCAATGGGCCCGATTCACTCCACAGCTTCCCTCAGCAGGGGGAACAGGGAGCCCCATGAGGCCCCCATGAGCTCTGCTTTCCCAGGGGGCCTAGAGGCAGTCTCGCAGTCTGCCAAGTGGCTGGGTCTGCTGGACAGGGGGCACTGACTCAGAAAGTCACCAGTGCAACCTCCGCCAGCTACCTGCAAGGGGAAGGGGAATTTCACCTCAGGCACAGCTGCCCCTGCAAAAGTGACTCTGGCAGTCCAGCCAGCGCAGGCGTGGTTATCTACCGTGAGGAGCTGCAGTCAGGGCTCAGCCTTCTCACAGAGCTGCCATTCATCTCCAACCCCTTCCATTTACTCTGCGATGGAGAGGTGCCAACTACTCACCCAGTGCGCAGAGAAATAGACCCCCACGTGAGAGCCCTCCAGGGCGGTGCTGTCCAGCGACTGGCCGTTGTTTCTGAGCAGAGGCCCTGCAACAACTTCGCTGAAGGGTTTTGGTCCCCAGGGGAACTCCAGCCCTAGGGGAGTTTGGGATGGGCAAGGGGAGAAGGCAGAGAGAAGAAGAGTGAGAGCCACATCTAGCATTTACACTTTAAATGGCTTTACTGAGGCCCTCCCCGCTTCTCCAAAGGCATCTCGGCAGGCAGTCGTGCAACAGACAGGAGCGGAGAGTCCTCTTCATCCATCTGCACTGATGTCTTTCCATGTAGATCTCCTCTGCCCCCTTCCACCCAGATACTGGGCCACATCCCCCCGGGGGGATCGGCACCAAACGTTAACCAACACATTTGTTCTGAAGGGAAAACCATGCTCTGAACCCCTCGCCCCCCGAGAGACACAGAGGAGAGCCGCCCTACAAAGGGCCATATTCTCTGCCCCCCCAATCCCGGGCAATCAGGTTTTCCACGGGGGTGGGGTGGGAGGGGAGAGAGGCGTCCCTCAGAGATTCACACCCCCGTCCCAGGGTTCAGCCACTACTGGGGTCTCAGGGATGAAGTCGTTTATGCAGCCCCGGATTTGTCCCCCTCCTCCCCACAATGGAGTGCTCACCCAGCGCACCTGTGCAGCTACAAATCTACTTGCTGCCCTTGTACCTCCGTCCTCAGAACACCCCAGAGGAGCCGTGCTTTGTATCGTGCAGAGGGTCCACATCTCCTACATAGGCTCTCGGTATCCTCTTCCCTCCTCCCCTCCCAACCCCACACAGCACAGCTGCGCTGCTTTCTACTCTGGTCAGGACCCTCAGTGCCCACAGAGGGGCAGGATCTGACCGTCAGGGATCCCTGTGCCTTCTAAGCCGCAAAGCGTGTTTGCGTGCATTCACCCAGTCTCGAGAGGTCAGAATGCTCTCTGGGAACAATGCAAATAGTCCTGCTTTGGGCAAGCCGTCTGCTTCATTCTTCCCTTTTCAATGAGTTTGGCAGAGCTCTGCAGGGTCGGGTTCTCTCTGCTCCTGGCTGGGGGTGCAGGTCATGTACTCTGACTATTCATCTTTTAGAGAACAGGTCAATCTGCCCATCCCGCTCCTCGCAGCCATTCTGCTTCCTGAACAGCTACCATTTTAAAACCATTGAGAAGCAGCTGATGTAGCCTCGGTTACTGCAGCTCAACTCCCACCTCGGTCTTTGTCTTTTAGGAACTGCAGCTGGCTTCCTTAAAGCTGTCACCATTTTCATTTCCCTCGCACAGGGCTGTTTTGTCCCTAGCTTTAAGGCTGGATAATGGACACACAGGTTTCCTTGCCCACCTGAAAAAAGCGTCTATATATTCTGACTATTCCTGCTGCCAATTCCCAGAATAAGCAGCCCGTAAATTCAGCCAGAGCTAAAGAAACATTACCAGATGGCTTAGACCACAAATTATACTTAGCCTGTCATGCTGCACAGCTCCCGCCCCCTGCGTTACACCTAGGGGCTTGTTTTCGGGATCTGTCATTCCCGCACTGGGGAAATGACACGCATGGAATGCGGAGGCACATATGCTGAAGGGTCAAAGGTGGGCAGGCAGGTGCCCCGCTTTCATTTTGTGTGGGGACCACAAATATGTGCAGCAATGTTTATTTGTTTTCAGCACTTGCCGATTCAGAGAAGGCGAGGTCTGGTATAAACATGCCGCATGGTATGATTTAGAAAAGAAAACTGTAGCTTCTTTTAGGCACCATCTGTACGTACCAAGGGAACTTTTCTGTCACAGACTGTGTGGTGTTACTAATATCCGCACCACTCACTAGATGAGAGCAGCACAGATCTTAAGTTATGAAAAAGGTGGGTCCTCAGTTTGTCCGCCTATGTCCCCCCAGTGAAATGCTTACTGCAGCGTTTCATTTCATTTAACTTTTTCCTCATTTGCACTTCAGACAGCAAACCCAGAAGGGATGCCTTTGTTCGTTAAAAAATGAAACCCTAACTCTAATGGGAACAATGCAGGGAATTTCATGCTGAAAATAATCCAGTGCTTTGATGAGGTAAGTCTGATGATCTTCATTTGTTTCCATTTTTTGCTTCCAGGCACACTTTAGAAAGGGAGCTAAAAGAGAAGCAGATTGTCAGCCGTCATATGGGTGTGCAGTGCTCCAGGTCTTACCTTCGGGGTCATCCCGGATCACCAACAAGCCGTTTCTGCACACAACCTTCCCCGTGGAAGCATCTATAAATATCAGTGATGGAATGTTGGAGACTCTGTATTTGTTCCATAGTTTTAGCTGTAAAAGAGAGCGGGAGGGAGAAGAAGAGGTAAACTCTAAGCAGCTTCACCATTAATACTTTTGAGCAGCAGCACCTTACAGGCCAGCGATCAGAAAGAAGCAGAAGACGACAGAGCGGCAGTTTGCAGCAGAGCATCCAAAGGGCTCACACAGGAGCCCAGCTACTGCTAGCCTGGTGATCTCAAAAGAAAATGGCATCGCGTTGACCGGAACTTCCTTGTATCACTCGGTTGGTGCCCAGGGCCGGGAGTTAAGTCTGCATTCTACTCCCAGCTCTGCCATGCACTTGCTATGTGACCTGGGACACACGAGTTTATCTCCCAGTGCCTCTGCTTCCCCCTTATGGAACACTTTGAGATCTCTGACTGGAAGGCACTGTACGTGGGATATGCTATCACCACCATGAGGCAATCCTGTTTCAGCTGCTTCCTTCACTCCCAGCTCACCATTCATGACACTAATCTCCAGTCCATGCCCAAGTCATGTTCACACTGAAAACATGGCTGACATCCAGAAATGTGGAGCGATGATTCTGCCTAGACCCTGCTGCATTTTGGCCATCTTGATTAGTAGACTAGAACTCCCCGCACAACTTAACTTTGTCCAACGCCAATAACTGAAACACACCTGGGGTCACACACTTCTCGTCTGGCATCATATTTCTGCACGTACAGATAAATAAATTCTGAGTTCTAAAAAACACCAGCTCTAGAAGGAAGTATAGAAAGAGAAAGATAGCTGCTGGCAAGGCATAACCTGCAGGTGTATATGAGGCTTGGGAAGCCTTCTGTAACCACTCCAATGCATTTTCAACCGTAACGAAAAGCCAGGAAAGGCTGTGGTCTGAGGAGCTGATCTCAGAGCTTCGAGTACCTAAAACATTCCAATCTGAGCAGTTCACTTACATTTTTCCAAGGCACTTCGACCTAAACAGCCCGGTGATGAATTATCAACCTCTTAAATGCAATCAGATCACAACACAGAACCAGAGAGGACAGAGGGGAGGGGAGGGAAGGAAATGAATCATTAGTTTCCCACATCATCAAATAATGTGCTGCAAACTCTCCCTGGCGCCATAGATATTTATGACATTCATTTGGGCCAGTGGAGAACAAAAAACCGCAATGGAAGAACAGCAGAATGGAGCCTCAATATTAATAAAACTCACAATTCCACTACTTCTGATACTTTATGCTCAGTTATTTTGCAATGCAAACTAATGGATCCAGAATAAACCTCAAAGCACATGCTTCTGTATTCTGATCCATCTTATTCTTTTATTCATATCAGAGTAATACTCACAAGTCTCAGTTGAAACTGGGCCCCCATTGTGTTAAGCACTGTATGATGGAGATGCTGAAGACTCTGTATTGTGCTGAGACAATCCCAGCCCTGAAGAGTTTACAGTCTAGCGGACAAGACAGATGAAGGGTGTGGGAAAAGGATGCAACCTCCAGCCAGAGCGAACTGGGTGATCTAGCTTTTTATATGCTTAAAGACACGTAAGCTAAGGGTGCGAGTCAGAGAGCAATTTAGGTTTTAATGCCAGTATCTAATTTGCTCTTGGGCAAAAATCTGTATTCTGTCGAGGTTACTGTGTTTTGAGAGACTTGACAAGGCTATCAAAATTTATCTTACCTGAAACTTGATGATGCTGATGGACAAGCTAAATGGATTTGGCCACAAAAGCTGCAAAGACTTTGCTAAATGTAAATCAGCCGTGTTAAATTGAGTTTGGTTCAAAACACAGAAAGTAAATCCAAGTTTGTGAAGTTTAAAGGGATCTTTACAAGGATCACATGTTTTTCAAGCATCTATCTAAGAGGGTGTTGCAAACAATAAAGAGGTACAGAAAGTAACCGGAGAGCTCTCTGTAAATAGCTGCTCACATTTTACTCTATTTTGTCATGTCTTTGCCATATTCAACAGACTCCCCTCAAGGCCCTATAGTATGCTGTGGCAGCTTTCCTTTTTGGGGGAACGGTGGTAGCAGTCTCTACATTGTGCCCAACCAACAGTGCTCTGAACTCAGCCATTTATAATCAACAGGGTTTATATGTCCTGCACATCTGTGGGTGCTGTATAAATAACCAAAGGTATCACTGCAGATCAACCCGAGGTTCTGGGGCTGCCCAGGCTACAAGACCAAAGGGGGAAGAAGGGATTGAGCTTGGGACTCAAACTCAGGTCACTGTTATGATAGTGCTGGGCATTACCACCGGATCCAGCTCAGTTATGCACAAATCTCAAGAAAAATAATAAAAATCAGTCACAATGGCTGACTTTCCTGTTGAATCCACACAGAGCTGTGACTATCACATAGCTTCAACTCAAAATCATCCATCAGTCCCTGGTCCACTCTAAACATCTGTGAACCTCATCAAAGCTGGGCGGTGCTAAGACTCAGCTGTAAAAGAAGCTGAAACCTGGTAAATTTCACACCCTGTTCAGTGTGGGCTGAGAACATTTTGCACAGCAATGCAGCAGCCTGTGAAGTTTAAACAGCTCAGATTGGTGAAGAGCTCTGTGGTGATAATAATAAATAAATCCCTTGACAAACAGCTATATAAGTCCAGACTATTAGTTGGGCTATAATTTAAATGCAGCATGAGACACGGATGAACAAACAAGACAATTGCATTTAAGAACACCGGAATGTGCTGTCATATAAACCCAGTTATGAAAGGCCTGAATAGCAAATTAGTGGTCTCCAAGCACTAGCCGTATTAATGTGGATGTCTGTATTAGAAAGTACATGAATGTGCTGTTCAAAGTCTGAGCAGTCTGATTTGATGATTCTCCTGTGCATTGGGAAAGCTGATTGGAAATGAAAAACGCATGCACTGAAGGATGATTGCCAAGATTTACCACCATTCCCATGGCAATGAGCTCTTTCAATCACGCTCCGCTTTCCAAAGCAGATCAGACACTTCTAAGAGAAAGACGAATGGCTCATTTTACGGCAGGTCTGATCCGAAAGTACATAACCTTGATAGGAAACTGGGTTTTTTCATTTACTGCTTATTTCTGTAATTCAAATTCCCTCGGATTCTCTCCTCTCCACTCGAAGAACGGGATAGATTTCCCCCCCTTTGTACGAAGAAGAATAGTCTGTGTTTTGTTAAGAGTTGAAAGGGAATAGTGGCCTCAGTAAGTGCCAGACAGCCTCAGCTTTTAACCTTACAACTACCCAAACTTATAAACAGCCATTTGGTGGTTGGAAACTTTCGTTGTTAAAATCATAGTGAAACATCTGCAAATACAAAGACAGCAAAGAGATTCCATCAGTACTGAGATACTACAGAGGTGAATGGGCACTACAGAAAAACCGAGGACCGATCAGCATTTGATATAGAACAGTAACGTAGATTGAGAGATGTACGACAGGAAAAGCTCACTGTGATCACCTAGTCTGATTTCCTGCATAACATGGACCACAGTATTTTACCCAGTGATTCCTGCATCAAGCCCATATCTTATGGCTGAGCTAGAGCGCTAAGAAATACTTTCAGTCCTGATTTAAAGAGGTCAGTGATGGGAGAATGCACCACATCCCTTGGAAAATTGCTCCAATGGTTAATTAACCTCATAGTGAAGTATCTGGAATTTTAATTTGTGCAGCCTTTCGACAATACCTGTCATACAAAAATGAAGCCGACAGAGATGACAGGTGCCCAGCATGTCATGCTCTGTCTTGAAGCTGCTTGGCTGAAGACAAAACATGGAGTGCTGTGATCCTGTAGCATCAGCAGGCCACACAGCTGTATTAAAGGCGAGAATGGCCGCAACATGTTTCATGTTATGGAAATTCCCTCTTAGATCCAAGCAAGTCACCAATGTGGCCTGAAACTGAAGGGAAGATCCAGACTTGAAGCCAACGTTTGTACGCGCCTGTGCAAAGTGAAAGAACGGAGCTTGGCGAAGTCCTAGCCACTAGCTGACTGTCTCTACAAGGCTGTCAACGTGGCACAAGCAGACTCCAATTACTGGCAAAGGGTCTCCTCTGGCCTGCTGGCACAGGAAGTTGGCTAAATTTATTCTGAGCAATTTGGCATTTGTGATCCACACAGTAAGGCAAATGAAAGAGAAAGAAAAGGCAGTCACAGTACAAGTAGGTGAACAATCGCCCCTGAAAGGACCATGTATTGTGCCCCTGAAAGGATCGCCCCTGAAAGGACCATGGTGGATGGAAAGCCAAACGTGAGCTCATCAGAAACCACAGGAAGATCAGAGGATGCTGCAGGAGAACGCTGCCTCAGCAACTTTTAAATGCAGCTTTTCCTGTCTGGAGGAGAATGACACTGAAATAACATGCTTCTTGCTCAGAGGATTTGATCATGCATTTAAAGAGGGGATTCTTTGCTACACTTCCCAACAGCTGTTGCAAATCTGCAGGATCAAGCCAAACCTAACACAGATGTGGAATTAATCTAGACTTTTCAGTCTGAAATCAGCTGATCCTTTCAGACTGCTCCTCACTCCCGATTCACACAGTACTCCTGGTAAGTTAAATAGTCTACTCCGCACAGAAAGCCAGTTGGAATAGGAGCTGCAGAAGCATTCTCTTCTCGAGACACCACTGACATAGAGTGACCAGTTTATACAGAAATATACCTGTTACCAATGTTCCCTCTAATTTTTTCATCCAAGTGCATAATGAATTTTGTTATATGCATCAATATGGAGGTGATGTGTGGCGGGGGTAGGGCTGAGGGGTTTGGAGTGTGGGAGGGGACTCAGGGCTGGGGTACAGGGGGGTGAGGACTCTGGGATTGGGCCGGGGATGAGGGGTTTGGGGTCCGGGAGGGGGCTTAGGGCTAGGGCAGAGAGTTGGGGTATGGGGGAGGGGGTCAGCGCTCTGGCTGGGGGTGCAGGCTCTGGGGCAGGGCTGGGGATTAGGGGTGTGGAAGGGGGCTCAGAGCTGGGGCATAGGGTTGGGATGTGGGGGGTGAGGGTTCTGGGGTAGGGCCAGGGATGAGGGGTTCAGGGAGCGGGAGGGGGCTCAAGGCTGAGGTGGGGGCGGTGAAGGCTCTAGCTGGGGCCGGGGATGAGTGGTTTGGGGTGCAGGCTGCCCAGGGCTGCGGTGGGGAGAGAGAACTCTCCTCAGCCCTCTCTCGCCGCAGCAGCCCGAGCCCAGGGGAGAGGTGCCTCTCCCTGGCAGTGGCGATCCTGGGCTGGGACCCGGGGAGAGGCGCCTCTCCCCACCTGTGATAGCTTAGAGAGAACTTAGCCTAGTACCTTGTACAGGTGCTTAACAGAACAGTTCCGGTGGAAAACCGAGTTACCGGTTTTGTAATCTGATCCATAACACAAAGTCATCAATAGATTTAATTGGCAGGAGCTCGGAAATCAGGACCTGAGTTCAAATCCTGACTCACGGTTTGACTTTACATACAAATCACTGAACGTTTCAGAGCCTCAGTCCCCATCTGTCAAACAGAACGAACATTGCGGAGTGATATACTTCATTAACTATTGTTGGCAAGGTGACTGGAGAGCCTCAGACTAGAGGCATTATGGGAGGGCAAAGTATTGCTATTGGTTGCTATGCTACTGCAGTCACTAATCATTTGCTCATTTGTTTCCTCCATCTTCCTTCCTCTGGAAATGGACCAGCATGAAGTACATGGGAGAACCTTGGAGTTGGACACAAAAATCAGATCACAGGTGTTAAACTAAACACCCACACAGCAGGAAACGTCTCTGTTCTAAAGCACATAACGGCCAGGGGACAGGTTATAAACCTACTGGGCTACAGACTGAATAAAACCGACTGGATTGGGTCTCAAGGAGAATGAGGACTCTCATTCTCCCCAGTGGCATGCTAGTAGGAATGGGAATCTCCCCCTCCACTAACAGCTGCAGGGTGCTATTTTTGGTCCTGCCGACTGACTTCTCAGCCCTGGTATCTGCGTAGGATGCATTAACTCACTAGTGCAAACTCTAGGCGGGGATGGTTCCCACTGACAAAGATAACATGAAACTGCTTTCAGTGCATGCAGAACCCCAAGCGTGAGATTTGTTCCCACTGGAACTTGGTTAGCGGCAGTCCAGTATGGCAACTGGTGTCCATAATAAGGGTGTCTTCACTGTCACATTAGCTGCGTGAAACTGTGCTAGATTCCACTCCTCAAACTGTATTAGGATAAAGACTTTTGCCTGTCTTCATCCAAGTCAGATGAATGCTCTGAGAGGCATTTGCCCAAGCAATATCATCATATTTACTGCAACCCAGGCTTCTGCCTTAACCCTGGGAAATTCAAGCAGACAAAGTTAATTTAAAAACTCAAGAGCAGATCTGTCAACAATAATGGAATGTGTTCCCAATATGGAGTGCTGCTGCTTTCCATTAAATGAAAAGCAATGCAACATTTCCTTCAAATTCTCCTTTGGAGGCAGTGCCTTCAGAGTCTTGTTAATTTCCTCTGAAGGACCCTTAAAAGATCCTGTTTTCCACCACCCTGACAATTGGACAGACTTCAGTGCAGCTGGGTTTAGGTTTCTTCTTTGGGGAGGTCAGTATATTGATAGTAGTTTCGAGTGAGCAGATAAATTAATTTGGTACTTGGAGATTGCGGGTGGGGCAGTTAAAAATTCCTCTTACAGAGAAGTGATACTGTACATTAAAAATTAAAAGAAAACATTTCCCCACTAGGAGCACAGTTATACTGATCAATCTTAGAATTGTTTAAAGGCACATTGTCTGTTAGTTTAATCCCCACAATCAGCGGGGGAGTCGTGGTTTACAGAACCTAACAGGGAAACATTTTTCTGTTTGGATTTAAACTGCTCCCTGCAACATCTACAATCCAAACACAGCAGCAATGAGTGATTATCAGGAAGTGAAACTGACCAGTGTAGGCTCATTGTCCAACATGAGTGATTTCAAGAAGTAAAGCAAGAGCATTATAATTGGCAAACCTGTTTCAGCACGAGACCGGAAACAGGGAATGGGAGAAACTTGTAATTCACCTTCCCCCTCCCACAACAGAAAACGACTGGGGAGGGGATTCATAAGTCATAAACTACAGGTTGAGAATTGCTGGGGTGGGACTTCTTGCCAGCAATGCAATCCAAGTTTAGTTCTTCACTAGGACACTAACAACAAATCCAATCCTCTCTTCCTCCACTCTCCTGAGTATGCTATTTGGACAGGGATCATCATTTCTCTCTCCAGTGGAAGACAGACAGACAGACATGAGCTCAATACCTGTTGGTCTCTCATTACAGGGCCATCAGCTGAAATACTGAGAGGTCTGTTTGAGAAACGTACAGGTATTGCTCTGCTGGAAAAATTACTATGGCTCCGGGAGCTGGAGAAGACAGGCTGGCTCCAACTCTGTCCTGTGGATTGGTTCCAGGATGTCGAGACATCCTCAATTGTTCATGACACTTCATTCTCAGTCAGTGCAGTGAGATGAATGCCCTCCCCATGGCCTCACTCACTCCTAATGCTAACTCGCAGCTTGTACATTGTGCCCTAATGGATTTACAAGTGTGAGGGGGCCACCCGGATGTTGCACGCAGCAGGTGGGGTGCTGCAGGACAACGGAGCATGCCCTCTCCCTGTCAATTCAAATCCAGTTCATGCCTGTCCTTCTAATTCAAGCTTAGCTCAGAAGGGAAGGACTTCTCCAACTGCCTTCACAACTCTCCACTATCTCCTTGTGTAGCTGAACCTCCTTAATCCAAATAGAATGGGGGGCATGACATTTCTCTAGGTAGAAAGGGGGACGTTTCAAGGCAAATTATGCCTGCTGGAGGACTGAGTTAGGAAGGATAGAGAGCTGAATATGTGGGTTTGGATACATTATTTTTTACTGTATTGCTAGTTATTTCTCTCTGAAAAACAATTGCCCCCCCCAAAAAAAAGTACAAGAGATAGAGATTTCCTCCTAGAGCATTACTAAACAGAGGAGGAGGCATTTGCACCTGTAAAGTGTAATATACAAGATCAATGAAAATGATTTGTAGATTCAAAGGCCAGAAGGGAATAGGGTGATCATATAGTCTGACCTCCTGTATAGCATGGGCCACAGAACCTCCCCAAAATAATTCCTAGAGCAGATCTTTTAGAGAAACATCTGATCTTGATTTTAAACTTGTCAGTTATGGTGGATCCACCACAGGTCTTGGTAATTAATTATCATCACTGCTAAAAACTATGTCTTATTTGCATTCTGAATTTGTGTAGCTTCAACTTCCAACCACTAGATTGTGTTAGACCTTTTTCTGCTAGACTAAAAAGCCCATTATTAAATATTTGTTCCCTATGCAGGTACGTATAGACTGTGATGAAGTCACCCCTTAACCTTCTCTTTGTTAAACTAAATATATTGAGCTCTTTTAGTCTGTATAAGGCATGTTATCAAATCCTTTAATCACTTTTGTGGCTCTTCTCTGAATCCTCTCCAATTTATCAACTTCCTTCTTGAATTGTGGACACCAGAACTGGACACAGTATTCCAGCAACAGTCACATCAGTGCCAAATACAGAGATAAAATGACCTCTCTATTCCCGCTCAAGATTCCCTTTTATGCATCCAAGGATCGCATTAACCCTTGTGACCATCACATTGCACTGGGAGCTCATGTTCAGCCGATTATCCACCACAATCCCCAAATCTTTTTCAGAGTCACTGCTCCCCAGGATAGAATCCCCCATCCTCTAAGTATGGCCTACAGTCATACTTTTGCATTTAGCCATATTAAAAATGCATACCGGTTACTTACACTTAGTGAGCGATCTGGATCGCTCTGCATCAGTAACTTGTCCTCTTCATTATCAGCCACTCCCCTAATTTCTGTGTCATCTGTGAACTTGACCAGTGATGATTTCATGTTTTCTTCCAGGTCATTGATAAAAATGTTAAATGGAATAGGGCTGAGAACTGATCCCTGCAGGACCCCACTAGAAATACACCCGATGAGGAGTTCATTGATGATGATCAAGATGTTCCTGTTGCTGTGTGTGTATTGGGCACTGAGCAGCCAAAGGTACCATCTGTGTGGCATGGTGGTTCTCTCCCTACCCACCCCTCCTCCCTCAACCCTTGAGAAGATACAGGCCAGCTGAAATCAACACTGTAAACAGTCTCCTATTCCACACCGGAATTACAATCAAATAATGCATGCCTCAGCAGCTCTTGCTGGGAGCTTCCTTTCCAGCGCCATGTTCCAGTATCGGACTTTGTTCCACCAATGTGGGTTTGTCAGCTAAAAAACCCTAAACGAAATAAATAAAAAAGCCCCCACTGCTATATGTATTGTCTCCTTTGGCCTACCTCTGATTCTGCTCCCTAGTCCCATCAGCATCCCTGCAAACGTGATTCATAAGTCAACCGGCAAAGCAGCTGCAGGATGGCGAGTGTGCAGGGAGCCACAGAAGACTCATGTGTCTGCCTGCAAATTTCCACCCAGAATATTGTTCATTTTGTGATTGACAAACAAAACAACTATTTAAAGATCAAAGATGGAAGAGAACAATTAGTGTAGGCTTTTCTAGTTGATCTCCTGAGCTAGTGCAGGGTTGTTCCCTATACCGTTTTTTAGTGGTTTGTCCAGTCTAGTTTTAAATGTCCTCAAGTGACAAGCCTTGGACCACCACAATCTCAGTCATCTTCCATCCTTCCACCACAATCTCACTGTCAAGTCATTTCCTTTGATGTTCCGCCTAAAATTCTCTTTTTAAATCATCCCATTGCCAAAAATCATTCAGCTCACCGACTCAGGCCTTGTCCACGCTGTGATTTCAAACACTGCACATCCTTAGGATAGATGTGAGTTACACTGGTGCAGCTCATCCCAATTTGGAACGCTGCCTGGTGCAAATCACGCTGCCCTCATGTAAACCCTGTCTATACTTGGAGTATCTACCAATGCAGCTACATGGGTGGCAGGAATCCCAGTGTAAACTATTACACACATTGAATCTATTTCCCCATGTTAAGTATCCTCACACCTTCTTGTCAAACTGTCTGAAATGGGCCCTCTTGATTATCACTACAAACGTGTTTTTTCTCCTGCTGATAATAGCCCATCTTAATTAATTAGCCTCTTATAGTGGGTAGGGCAACCCCCACCTTTTCATGTTCTCTGTATGTGTATATATCCCCTTACTATATGTTCCATTCTATATGCCTCCGATGAAGTGGGCTGTAGCCCACGAAAGCTTATGCTCAAATAAATGTGTTAGTTTCTAAGGTGCCACAAGGACTCCTGTTCTTTTTAGTGTAAACTAGGTTCATCCTAGCTAGAGCCAGATTCAAATCTCTTTCTCTCTTCCAGCATCCCTAATCCCATTAACACTCCATCCTCAACCACCGCATGGTTCCATCCTGACCTCCTGTTACCCTGCTCCCCTCCCCCCACCAGGCAGCAGTACAGGCCATTTACATTGCCAATTAAGCCACCCCAATTACCTCGCTTTACAATTTCCTGCACTAACAACCAAGCCAATCAGAGCACTGTATTTGAGGGCAGAGCAGTGCATGGCCACCAGGCTCTGGCAGACGCTCCAGAGCACGAGCATGAGCTGCCTCCTTTTTGCAGGATACAAATTGCACAGGCTGACAGACTGGAGTTCCTACAGCCCACGGCTGACATGGAAACATCCAATTTGTTGAGCAGAGCTTGGAGCGACTGAACAGTGGTTCACATGATCTACAGAGAGTGAAAGCCTCAGGGCTAAAAATGGAGGGCAAAGGAGGCCTGAGGGTCCTGTGGCACCTTTAAGACTAACAGAAGTGTTGGGAGCATAAGCTTTTGTGGGTGAGAACCTCACTTCTTCAGATGCAAGAAGTGAGGTTCTTACCCACGAAAGCTTATGCTCTCAATACTTCTGTTAGTCTTAAAGGTGCCACAGGACCCTCTGTTGCTTTTTACAGATTCAGACTAACACGGCTACCCCTCTGAAAGGAGGCCTGGTTTGTTTTACGTTTTCAACTTGTAAAGAGAATTCAGGGCTGGTGAAAGGTGCTGTACCCAGAACAAGTACAGTGCAGGCAGCACCAATGCAAGCTTCCCTCATGCTGCCCCACCAACTCCGACCTATGGGGATCATTTCACACAGGCCACATCCAACAGCCATTTGATAGCGATGGGTCAACCTTTTCCTAGAGTCAAGACACTGGACTAGGACCCAGACACCCTGGGTTCAATCTCTGGCTCTGCCAGAGATGTCCAGAGAGACTCTAGGCAAATCACACTCCATCTGAGGTCCTGCTCTATAAAATGGGGATAATCTTTCCTTTCTTCCATCCTTTGTCTCTCTTGTCTATTTAGATGATAAGTTCCTCAGGGCAGGGACTGTTTCACTAAGTGTTTGTGTAGTCACTACGGGGCATGATCGCAGGGTCTGCGTAGAAGACCCTACTATAATACAAAACAATATCAGCAATACAGACCTGTGCTTCAAAAACAGACAGAGAGGTGGACAAAGAGTCACTGGGCTTTGTCTTGGGCATGGATTAAAAAGAAAAGTTACATGTTTACACCAATGTAATTGATCAAAGACGTCAATTCAGACTCTACTTAGGAAAAAAACATGATTTTGTTCATGCTGCAAATACCAGCAGGCTGTACCTGTTTCCTACCAGTTCCTAGGAATTTCCGCTTGCTGCATGGTCCATGAAACCTAGAATGGCTGCATGCTCCAGAAGCAATAGATTTACTGATTCCATGGTACATGAGGAAAGCAAGAAGTTATATATACAGTGTAAGATTATTCAGCAACTTTACACCTTACTAATCTTCTAAGTGTATGGATGATAATTTGGTGAGTGAAAAGTTTATGGGAGAACCTATGATGGGCCTATTAATTTGGTTGCCCTCAGAGAGTGTCCATACATTGTGGAGACAAAAAGGCACCACAGAGCTCAGCTGCACTCGCTAATCCACATGAGTTAAGCAAAGCTCTCCAAATAGTGGGTGAGAGTCAGAGACGGGAGAACAGAAAGAAAGAAGAACTTTTAAAACTGGGTAAATATCACGTATCCACATACTAGAATACACACTTCACTACAGACTGTACATTTCTAGGACGGGCATTCTTCCATCACAATCAGATTTGACAAGCTTAATAATAATGTTTTGCATTTATATTGTGCCTTTTACCCAAAGATCTCATGATGTTTTACACTCCCTTGCTTAAGCATCACAACCCTTCTGTGAACTAATTAAGCATTCCCTCTTCACAGACGGGTAAACTGAGGTATACGGATGCAGTGACAGCAGGGCCGGCTTTAGCAGGTGCGGGGCCCCGCACCAGGACGCGAATTGTCTCGTGCCCCCCTGCCCCAACTCCACCCCGACTCCCCCCCTCCCTGCCCCATTGGATCCCTCCCCAAATCCCCGCCCTGGCCCGCCTCTTCCCCAAGCATGCCGCATTCCTCCTCCTCACCCCTCCCTCCCAGGCTTGCACTGATCAGCTGTATGGCGGCGCAAGCGCTGGAGGGAGGGGGGAGAAGCAAGGTGCGGCTTTTTTTTTTTTTTCACTCCGCCAGCAGCCCCGGACGTTGCGGGGCTCTCTTAGGTGCGGGGCCCCATTCCGGGGAATCAGCTGCATCAGCTTAAAGCCGGCCCTGAGTGAATGTCACACAGCAAGTCAGTGGCAAAGTTGGAGACAGAAGCTATGTGGTCCCTAAGTCACCCTGCTTTACCCACCTAACCACAATCTTCAAAAAAAAAAAAAAAAAAATAGATTTAAAACAAGTAAGATGGGGAAAGTATCAGAGATTCTGAGTCACTAGCTTGAACTATTATCCCATGTTTTCTGTGATGTTGTCACTACCACAATTTCACATTGGCATGGGCATAACTAGAGACAGGGCAGTACATGGGAAGGGGAAGAATAAATGTGTCAAGTCAGATTTCCAGATTTCCACCCAAGTCCAGCCAAAAGACACCGCAATATTTCAGTCCTCCGGGCTTCATTTGGTCACTAAAATACAATTTTCCTAAACAAATAAATCACCATCAGAAAAGCAACTTGGGTAAAAAACCTCAAACTTGGATGGTGCTTGAAGTTTGCATTTCCACCACACTCAGCGTGAGCGTTTAAAGCAGCCTTTGCTAACCCAACAGCAATAAACTAGACACGACGATGAGACTCTCCTCTCAAGATGAAAACTGCAACAGAGGGTCCTGTGGCACCTTTAAGACTAACAGAAGTATTGGGAGCATAAGCTTTCGTGGGTAAGAACCTCACTTCTTCAGATGCAAGTAATGGAAATTTCCAGAGGCAGGTATAAATCAGTATGGAGTTCATACTGAACTAACCTCGTTATCTCCATACTGATTTATACCTGCCTCTGGAAATTTCCATTATTTGCATCTGAAGAAGTGAGGTTCTTACCCACGAACGCTTATGCTCCCAATACTTCTGTTAGTCTTAAAGGTGCCACAGGACCCTCTGTTGCTTTTTACAGATTCAGACTAACACAGCTACCCCTCTGAAAGATGAAAACTGAAGGTCAGCAGAGGAAAAGTGGTATTGGAGTATAAATTACGGGCTTGGGTGTCAGTCCTGAACATGTTTCATGGTGGAGCCATTAGCTGCTCACAACTTCCTACTCTCCTCTCAGTTCAACACTCGTTCCCATCCCCCAGGGAGAATACACTTTGCTTTTCTGCATGGCCAGCTCTCAGCTCGGCACACCTCCAGCTCCAGAACACTGGCATGGAAAAGGAGTCAAGCTACAATGGGGGACACAAATTCTTCTCCCTAGAAAGGGGAAAGAAGTGAGTGGAAAGAAGGCACCGACCATGGCACACACACACCTGCGCAGTTTGAGTGGCTCTGTAGTAAGCGGGCAAACAGCAGATGTTTCCAAAAGACCGTGCAAGCTGAACCCGGCAGCAACAGTCACAAGTTAATGACGGCCAATTCCTCCCACTGAATTAAAATTTTTGGGGGGAGGGTTGTTTAGCTCTTTGGGAATGGCCCCTCCTTTGTTTGTGCAGAGCCTAGCATATTATGGGCACTGCTGGGAACAAAGAGAATAAATAATATTGCAGATGGTGGAGGTCAGTGGAACTTGGAGCCTTTTACGTCCCAGTCATTGGTTCAAATTTTGCTCAGGGCAATGGTGGCCAACTCACATTCTCATCCAATGGCTGTTTGGTGGTTCCCAGTGGAAAGCTGGCTGTATCACAAGAACCACCACTACAATTGCCATTGATTGGTATCTTTGTGGGCAGTGTTGGCAGAGATCAAAGACTGAAGCAAAACAAGGACTGAATTCTCTCCCCCACCTCTAGAGACGGGACAGCTGCAGGAGAGAGACACATTGCCAGGGAAGCTTGCATGTGGTTGCCCCAACAGCACCTGTTCTGGGGATAAAGAGGAACTTCAGTCTCCAGGACTGTCAGATAGGCCCTTTCCACCAGCACCCTTGTGAAATGCTCTGATCCATATGAACAAAGAGGATTAACAGTCACCGGTTAATGATACGGGGCTGTGGGATATATTTCGCATTTGAACGTGGCTGTAACCTCTCTATTGTTTCCCTATCAGAAGCTGGGAAAGCAAAAAGCCACACAGCACAGGGAAATAAAAAGCAGCAAGAACAGAGCGTGTTTAGCTGGTGGGAGGAGAGGATACAGGGGAAAGAAATACAAGACAGATGGGAAAGGGCATCAAACGTGGGCCCTATAAGTTATGCCCCCAAATGACTAGTTTGGAGTAAGAAACAGCTATATAAACACAAAGGTAATAAGAAAAAATAATAATTTATCCATCTCTCTATGGGGAAGGGATATTTTTCCATATGTTCATAGGAAAGGGTAGGGGTGGGGTGGTGATTTGGGATGCCGAATATAGAGTAAAAGTCTCCCAAGGTCTCAAGTCTCATCTGTCATTCTTAATAGGCCAGCTGCCAAAATGACCTTCCATTGCAGCATGGGTTTCCGATCTGCAAAGTCTGCTTTTGCGGCTGCCAGAGGCTTGCAGGCAGCCAGCATCCAGCACAGATAGCTATCTCTGGGTCCAGGCCTCACAAGCCCAAGTCATTAAGAAACAAACAAAAATGTTTTAAGCATGAGCTTTCACCAGGGCTCCCACCAAACACAAAGGCCTCCAAAATCCACAGGGAAGCTGGGATTGTTTTCAGTGCACACAATGAGGTATTACTGTGGGTTTGTTTTCATTTTTAGCAGCCAATCCAGAAAGAGAACTTTAAACAATCAGATCAGAAAAGCTCTCAGGGAGAAAGCAATGCCATGCTTGGTAGTCCTTTAATGAATCCAAGGCTGGCTAGGAAGTCAAGGATGTTCCCTGGAGCTTCCCAGCAGCAGCAGGGGTTGAGGGATCTTTCCAGGACATTCAGACAATCAGCATGGAAGTTATTCCACAGGACCAAACCTCCATGACAGTAGCCTGCCTTGTGTGCAAATGCTGTCTACAAATGTACAATGTGAAGGGGATGCTAAAATGCAGTCGGAAAATATTGCAGAACTATCAAAAATTAAAAACTGCCCGAACATGCAAAACCAGCGCTTCTGAGCAACCCTCTGGTATCAAACAGGCACGGACTTGTGGAGCCCCAGCACTCCTACAATAATATGCAACAAGCACCTTCCATCTTGAGGATCTCAAAGCACTTGTACAGATATGAAAGAATTAAACCTCACAGCCCCTTTGAGAGTCAGCTGTTGTTCTCATTTTCCAGGTTAGCCAAGTCAGGAACAGACAAGGGACACACTGCCTCCAAACGCCACATGGTGAGTCAGTGACAGAGCTAGGAATAGAGAACCCAGCTGTCTGAATCCCATCCTTCCTCCCACAGCCCAAGCACACTGGAACAACTCTACAATGGCAAGGAGCATACAGAAAATTAACCAAATCCATCTGTTCTTAAGCACTCTCTGGTGAGCTCTGGACCCTCAACTGGTAGCACTACCATCCCAGCTGATCCCCTCTGTGCTCCTGGAGATGTTTACAGTAACACACAGGGCCACGGCTGCTCAATTTGTTCAAATACGCAGAGTGCGCATGGGCTGGGGAATTCTTTTTCTGAGCCATTAAAATCCGTTTCCATAAACATCTCACCACTGAAATAGCTTCAGGCGGAGCTGTAAAGGACGCCCTTTGCAGAGCTGACTCTGGGCCTCAAATTCTCTTGCCGTTAATGGACGTTGCAACCACAACTGAACCCCAGTGACAGTGGTGGTCAGTGCTGCTGCGAGTTCCCGTGTAGCGGAATCCTTGTCAGGCTAACCGCTAACCAGGAAGCATGATGGATGACTTCATGGGCCAAGACTGCCTGGAAAATGCTTTCCTTTCCCATATCACCGCCTCCTTCCCCACTTCTCAGAGGAGTCAGCAGAGCAGCAATGGTGGGCCATGGAAAATAATGGGAGAAATCTGCACCTTAGAGTCGAATGGTCTGAATAAAGCCCAACAAGCTGCAAATTCTTACGAATGAGGGAATTAACCACTGGAACAGCTTGCCTAGGGCCATGATAGATTCACCATCACTGGCAAATTTTAAATAAAAGGACTGGATTTTTTCCAAAAGATGGGCTTTAGTTAAAACAAGAATTAGTTCAGGGAAGTCCTATGGCCTGTGTTATGTAGGAGGTCAGCCTAGATCAGTGGCTCTCAACCTTTCCAGACTACTGGACCCCTTTCAGGAATCTGATTTGTCTTACGTACCCCCAAGTTTCACCTCGCTTAAAAACGACTTGCTTACAAAATCAGACATAAGAAAATACACAAGTCTCACAGCACTGAAAAATTGCTGACTTCCTCATTTTTACCATATTATTACAAAATAAATCATTTGGAATATAAATATTGTACTTTCATTTCAGTGTATAGTATATAGAGCAGTATAAACATGTCACTGTCTGTGTGAAATTTTAGTTTGTACTGACTTCACTAGTGCTTTTTATGTAGCCTGTTGTAAAACTAGGCAAATATCTAGATGAGTTGATGTACCCCCTGGAAGACCTCCGCATAGCCCCAGAGTTACACGTACCCCTGCTTGAGAACCACTGGCCTTTGATTATCACAATGGTCCCTTCTGCCTTACAATCTATACATACACTGATTATTTCAGAAAGCTGCATGCAAAACTACTTCCCTTTTCTTTTTCATCCTGTGTCCAAAAGCAAAACTCAATCCCTTTTCCAAAGAGGCTGGAGCCCAGAGACTCAAAGCTGACAAAAGACAAGTCAATGATGTCTAAATACGAAAATATCACCATACGTCTAGCACTAGCAATTAATCAAAGCCATATGTTAAGAAACCAGTCCAGATTAACGTCAAATACAGTCTAGATTTAATGTTTACACCTGAACAGCGAATGCATGTACACAAGGGACTAGATTCATCATTTATTTTGTAGACAGCATGTCTGATAAAACGCTCCCCTAAAACTCTTTACAGAATTAACTACAATTACCTAGAAAGGGAGCGGCATAGGACAATGGAGTAGAGCTGTTTTCAGCTGAGCTCTGAAAGGAGATGGAGAATTGATGAGGCAGACAGATAGTAGGAGACTGAACAAGATGGAGTTATAGAGAAAAAGGCTCTTGCAAAAAGGATGCCACAGCTGTACTGATGGGAGAGAGAGGAAGCCATTGCTACATGAGCAGACAAGGGGACCAGAGACAAGGTCCATGGGGTGAAGAGGTTTATGACAGATACCTACAACGCGAACCAGGGTCCATTCAATGACTGAGAAAAGCATTTGGTGGGTACCAGATGGAAGCTGAGCCACTGCAGAGACCTTGGTGCAGCTCGGTCAAAGGCTCAACGTTTGAAAATACATGGAGGGCCAGGTGCAAAGCGAGGAAATCTGGTCCTGCAGAGCCCGAGCTGCCCAAGGCCCACAACTCCAGACAGCATCTACAAACAGGAGAAGCCACAGCACATGAGGGAGCAATTTTATCTTCTCTATTTTAAGCCTCAGCAGCATGTTTTACAAGCTCAGAACCAATTCAAAAGAAAAAACTGGACAGCTATTAATCAGCAACAAGGTCAGAACCTTCAGCGATATCCTGACTTCACCCTTGGAAGTCACAATATATCTCCTGGAGGGGTGAGTCCATCTGTGGGAGTTTATCATGCAGGGTGGAGTCAGTTAATCCAACAACAGGAAAAGCAAGAACTGATCCTGCAACATGAATGATTCCAAGTGAGCAGAGACTCGCTGTGGCCCTGTAGTTTATATGGAACCTCAGAGCAGTGCAGAGACAGCGGCAGCAATTTGTACTGAATGAGACACTCATTCCAATAACTGATGACAACACAAATCCCATAGGGCCATTCAAAATGTCAGATAAGATGCACTCTGCATTCATTACCTCTTTTTAGGCTCCTAGCCAGCTGGAAGAGGTGGTTCAGAGGCTGCAGCACCAGGATTGAAATTCCCTGGAACCACAGGTTCAAATCTCACTACAGTCAATTCCATCCTTCTGAAATACAGCCCAGTGCAACTTTCTGCTGGGATGTCAGGTTGAAAAGAGGCCTTGTCTGTTCTGTGGGGATCCGGAAGATTTTGTACAAGATTAACAGTTGGTCACATGTTCTTGCCCAAAACTTCTCCTCACACTGCTGAGGTGGGCACATTTCAATTGTTGCTGTGTGAACAGAGTTTGTCAAGTGTTTTGGGATGATGAACATCACTCTAAAACATAGTTATTAAAACTGGGCCCTGACAACTGATCCACAGAGAGAGGAAAATAATGTGGTTTTAGAATCTTAAACGGGAAATGCAAGAATGGTAAGGGGGGACACCATTACTGAAAATACTAGAAAACAGGGCAAGAGGTTTTTCAGGGTTTTACTTGATTTTGTAACATACCAGGAGAATGCTAGTTCCCCATTGTGGTGACAAGGACTGCAGGTACAGGATGCTTTCAGAGTATCAGGGAATGGAAACATGTCCACACTACAAGGGGAAAATCCCCTAGAGCTTGCAAAATCACTTATTCTGTATATAGATATAGAATCTTTAGTCTCTGCTCTTATCAAATGTTTGAGATACATGCACAGAGACAAGTAAGGGGAGCTAGAAGTCCACATTCAACCCTCTGAGCTCATACCTGACTGGCTACAGTGGTGACAAAGCAATCCCCTTCTGTTTCAGAAGGGATTTGGAAGAAAAACTTCTGAATAACAGTATTAATGTCACTCTCTTGTTCAGAATTGAGCATCAAAAGCTTCCTACTGACCCAATTCTGTGAAGCCCTGAGAGCCCTCCACTCTCACCTTTGGTTGTTCTGTACCTCCCCCAGCATTGAGTTTCCTCAAGGGGACCAAAACACTATGAAATGTGAACTAGTGTCCTTCCTCACTAACAGGGCCGGCTCCAGGCACCAGCTTAACAAGCAGGTGCTTGGAGCGGCCAAGGGAGAGGGGCGGCACCTGTGGCAATTCGGGGGCGGCAGGTCCCTCACTCCCTCTAGGAGCGAAGGACCTGCCGCTGAACTGCCACCGCCAATCGCGGCTGCTTTTTTTTTTTTTTTTTTTTTTTTTTGTTGCAGCCAGCCCTGCTCACTAATTATGATGAGAGCTAAAGACATGATTTGAAGATCTCACTTAAGCCAAACTTCCCTTTAGACAGGAGTCTGGTAGACAACACTCATCTCCACTTTCCAACCCCAAAGGCGTGCTGCTTCCCAAACTGACCGAGGAAGTCTGAGCAAAGATTGGCAGAAAAGATTCCTTGGAGGTTGCCTGGAGTTTAGGGCTTTGGGTTTGTTTGTGGTTTCTAACTGCTTACACAAAATCCCTTAACACGCTGTAAGCAAACACAAATCTGAGGAATGAGATCTTTTAACACAATCACCACACACAGAGAGTGTGCAGGATACAAGCTTTGCTTCTTTCCCTTTTGGTATAAAGTACATGAAATTAACATCTGGTCTACACTGGGAAACTAGGTCGGTATAACTACGCTGTTCAAAGGTGTGAAAATTATCCATACCTCTGAACAACACAGTTAAACCAACCTAACACACACCCCGTGTAGACAGCGCTAGGTCAACCTAGCTACCACCCCCCAGGGAGACGGAGTACCTACACTGATGGAAGAATCCCGCCCATCAGCATAGGCAGTGTCTTCACTGAAGCGCTACAGCTGCAGTGTTTTGAGCGTAGACAAGCCTAAATGTTTGTTAGAAAGCAAAGATCTGGGAATAAGAAGATCTGCAGAAATTGAAACTGACTAATCAGCTTGAAACCAAAGCAGTTTTTTCCAAGGATCTGTTCTGGAAGCTCAGGGCATGGTCACCCCCTTCTCCACCCCTCAGTCAGAACTAATTAAATGCATCAAGAGTCAAATTCCAACATCTTCATCTCATTTGGCAGCTCTGCAGTTAGACTATTAGCTCTGAGCTTCTCTCTCTCTCCGGGTCATTTTTCAATTATCTTGCTTCATCTTTATTCCGTTTCCTGGAACACTTAGCAACAGGCTCTTGCAATCAGCAACCAACAGGCTAGGAGCCGAAGGAGAGATTCTGCAGTTAAGATGACCTTTTACCACACTCATGCAAATTTTAAAGAAAGAAAGCACACAGGTCAAATGTGTCTCTCTTTTGGTTCCATTCTCCCCTGGTTAATTCTCTCTCTTTAAAGGCACAAGCACCAGAGCTTACCTTTTCTCATTGAATCCTATTGATGTGAACAAAGCCTGTACCCCGCCTTCATCTTGTACTGTAGGATTCTGTTTGGTCTCTCATCTGATGGCCAGGGGCCAAACAGGGCTAAAACCAGGCTGTGGAATCTCCCCATCTGATGGCAGGACTGGCTGAACATTGCCCGTTCCCACAGCTGAGATTCAGACCAATATCCTGATGCAGTTCCACCAGCTGAGCCCCAAGAACCTGCTCTTACAGGGAGGACAAGACCCCAGTATTCTCCTGCCAACTGACTTTTATTGATAAACAAAGAATCAGCAGCTTTCATTCCAGGGCACCTAAAGTGCGTGCCAAGAACCAAACACAGCCCATAGCATCCGAAGCAGCATCCCGGGGTTGTGCTCTTAGTGATTAAAACTGACTGACCTAGACAACATGGAGGTGGGGTGGTCCACTGGTTAGGGATGTGAGAAACCTGGATTCAGTTCCCTGCTCCCACCAGACTTCCTGTGTGATCTCATGCAAGTCACTTAGTGTCTCTGTACCTCAGTTTCCCATCTGTACAATGGGGATGAAAGCAGTGCCCTGCTTTACACGGGGGCTGTGGGGACCCATCCATTAAAGATCAGACACTACAGTAATGGGGCCAGACAGATAAGAACTGTTTGCTGGAGAGCAATTGTCCACTCGCCAGGAAGATACAATCCTAAGCCGATAAAGTGGCATGCAGTTATTTTCAGTAAATGTGTAGATTAGGTGCTGCCACAGAGCTCCAGACAAAATGCCAATGCTCTGGGAAAAGGCCCTTGGTGCCCCCAGGTTCAACATAACCCAAAATATAGTGTGGCCTCATCTCTGTCACTCCCTACACGAGATAATTTTATGAGAGAGACACAAACAACGAGATCACTGTCAGCTAATTGTAGGTTAAGACATAATTATTACACTCTTCACGGTAAAGCTTCTCTAAGTAGGGCGGCTGTTTAAAGTCTGTGTTGGGCACAGTGGCAACAGAGCGTAGGATGTCTGAAAAGTAATTTGTGTACGTGTGGGGTGGTTGTTTATTAAATTTCCAACCATCCCGGATACCAAAACATACAAACATATGCAGGTAAAGTGCCAGCTTGTTTTTCTACTTTTTAAACGGAGAGTGTGAATTTAATTGGCTAAGTTGTCAGCATACCTCTGAAGAATACCTCGTTTCCAGGTAGATCACTGCCTTTAGTCCCAAAGTCACCTACATTCCTCACAAGTTTGAAAAAAGAACAGGAGTACTTGTGGCACCTTAGAGACTAACAAATTTATTAGAGCATAAGCTTTCGTGGACTACAGCCCACTTATGCATCAGAAGAAGTGGGCTGTA
>NC_048315.1:4031753-4062237 GCF_013100865.1 Trachemys scripta elegans | reverse complement strand
TGGACTACAGCCCACTTATGCATCCGAAGAAGTGGGCTGTAGTCCACGAAAGCTTATGCTCTAATAAATTTGTTAGTCTCTAAGGTGCCACAAGTACTCCTGTTCTTTTTGCGGATACAGACTAACACGGCTGCTACTCTGAAACCTGAAGTTTGAAAAAGTTGCTCTTACCCTTGAAAATTATTTACATCAGAAAGAGCAAATCATGAACCTGAGGGTGCAGAATGAGTTGTTTAAAGTATGTTCAGGTTTGTGACTGAGTATTTTTTTTGGTTTTTTATCACACATCCCATCCCACCTTGGCTGATTGAAAGATACCAGTGACAGACTGACAGTCCTGGTAACAGAAGCCCTCTCTTTAATACACAAAACAGGCACACGTTCATTAACGTAGAGGATAACACAACAGCATGATTTAATTGATCCAAATTCTACTCTAACTACATCTATTGGAAACAATCTTAACTCAAGCAAATGCTGGTTAATACAAAACAGTGACGTCACTGGCTCTCCAGCAACTGATGGAGAGGGGAAAAAAAAAAAAAAAAAAACAGCTTGGATTCACCAACTTAAAATTCCATAGAACATGAATTTGTCACATTCCTAGTCTGGACCCAGTGTCGCTAGATGGAGTAACTGTGAACTGGAAGATAATCTGCATCTGCAATGCATTGCTCTAGTAACATACTGTATCGACTCTAGTGTTCCACTAAAGATTCTTTAGACTTGTGGGCAGGGTATAGTTTGGGGAGTTTGAATCTACTAGCAATAAACCCACCTTCTCCCCATGAGTTGACAAGAGCTAATGGATCATCATCACTAATGTATTTTGTAGTGTATTTGATAAAGTGCTCTGGATATGAATTAACACTTTGTTTCTGGCACTCTGCCAGCAGGATTCATGCAGCAGAGACATCTCCTCCCCAGGTAGGGCTATTTTTAAAAATTAAACAGATTTAAAAAAAAAAAAAAACACAACAACCCTGAAAGTGTCTGGACAACGAAAGGGGGAGAAGTCACTGATCTAATCCACAGGAGAACTGAAGCTGGCTGTTGGCAGCAGAACCAGAGACTCCAATCTCCACACTAGAGTGGAGCAGCCTAGACTACTCTTGATGCAGGTGCTGTTTGCTCTTACAGAAGAGCCCCTCAGTGTGAAAACAATTAAGCAAAGCTGCTGCTCCCCCCCCGCCCCCACCTTATTTATTTATTTATTTAATTTATACCACAAATCTGTTTCCTTTTAGAGGGCAGATGTCCATTACACACACTGAGGCACATCAAAGGGCAGGAAATCTAAAAAGAGAGCCACGCCCCTAGCGCGCACGCACACGCTGCTGCTGTTCCCTTCCTGAGCATGGTTATATTCATCAGCTGTTTCTTGTCCCAAAGCTTTTGACCCCGCTGTACCACCTCTCAGACCAGACAGCACCAGGGAACTTTTGGTTCCACTCATATTCCAGACCAGAGAAAATATGGGCCTGCATTTTGGCTGCTATCACAGCTGGAGCTCTGGAGCACCTGGCCTCTTATGAGGAATAAGACAGACTTTATCCCTCTGGGATAAGAGCAATACACTTTTAATCTGCCAAATATAGGGCAAAGTGTTGTTTTTTAAACTATGAATGAGAACAGCTGAGCCCAGAATTATGAAGGGTTCCATGGGGCTCTGGCGCACAGGGCCAACGAGGGCACCACAGGGTCTCAGAATGCCAGAGCCCAGGGTCACCACGAAAACCTTACATGTAATCCCAGTAATACAAGCTTTCCGTAAGGCACTTCTGTGCTCCACTTTCATGTTCTAACATTTGCTCCTCTTCTGTAGATTAGACACACCACTGGGAATCTATGCCCCAAAGAGGAAAACCCAGCATGCAACAAAAACTGGCAATCAGTTCAGATCAAAAGACTGAAAAACGGTTCCACTGAGTCCTCATCCAAAGTCCACTGAAGTCAGTAGAAAGACCCCCACCAGATTTAGTGGGCTTTGGATCAGATCCCTGATCTCTCCATTATTCACCACGGATTTTGAAGGACAAGATGCTATAAATACAGCTCAATTTACCACATGGCAAAATAAAAGTGTCAGTAGATCAGTGAAGTCAGTGCCTGATCAAGGGAGACTGCCACCCTAGGCCACCTAACCAACATGCGCTATTAAATAATGAGGCCAGAAGGAACAAAGCAGGCTATGGTGTGTCCCTGTTGCTAACCCAGCCCTGAGGGAGATGAAATGGCCTTTCAATTTACACCCTGTTAATAAGGTTCTTCTTAGCATTGAAGCTACACTTCTGGTTCTGATCCACAGGCACACAAAGGTCAGGGAGTGGTGCACTGATGTCTGGTTTGTGCCCGTGTGTGTTTAAAAGCCTTTAACAACAAAGCCAACCTGTGGCTATTCTGGAAGCAAGAGACTTTTCTGTATTTAAAAAAAAAAAATTGCTTTAGGGAGTTTCCTGATGTTTGGAAATGAAAGCCCAGTTATTGCTGCAGCATTCATAACACCCCCAGGGAGCCCCATTCTTTAGAAATAATGGAAACAAAGGTTAGCATATCCATCAGATGTGAAAGGAACTTCTGTTCCATTCATTTGTGTTTACTGCAGCAATAGTTTGCTGAGTGAACACATGAGAAATCAGCCACTTTGCCAGTCTGTGTTGTCAGCATGCCAGCATCCTTCAACAAGGACGCTTCAGACACTCAGAGGACTCACTCATTAACAAACCAGCACTAACAACATTAAGTGGCCATTGCGCAAGTCTGCCAGGAATCTTTCACCAGCCTCTGAGCGTAGATTGGGAAACCAACCCAAAGAGGCAGGAAAAGGAGGACTTGTATGTACAAGTGTGGCAGGCAGGGAGCAATTTACATGACACAGGGAAACTGACTACAGATTGGTAAGTAGGAAAAGCCCATATTATTCACTTCTCTCCCTCCAGCCCCTCCATAAGCAATCACAGCTTCAGAACTGAAACTGAAGTGGATCCAGATTCAGGAACATACTGGTATCACTGAATCCGACGAAGTGGGCATTCACTCACGAAAGCTTATGCTCCAATCCATCTGTTAGTTGTGGAAGCAGAGATTCTCCGTTATTCTCCAACATAGCCTTAAAGGTGCCACAGGACTCTCTGTTGCTTTTTACTGAATTATCTATCCATCAAAATCTCTCTAGAGAGCGAAGATTCTCCCTCTCTTCAGTTGTGCCTCAAACAGGGTCCATTTTGTTGTGTGTGTAGGGTCAGAGACCAAGGGCAGATAGGAGTCTAGGCAAGATATTTCAAGAAGACTTTTTGAATGCTGAAATGGCCAAGTGCTATCAAGAAAGCCCAAAGAGTAACAGAGATAATAATACCACCTGCCTCTGACATAGCATTGATCATCAGCAGATTACAAAGGAGGCTCAGTTTCATTATCCCCATTTCACAGTCAGGGAAACCGAGGCACCAAGCAGTGACATGACTTGCCCAAGCTCACCCTGCAGGCTAGTGGCAGAGTAGAGAATACAGCCTAGATCTCTTGAGTCCCAGTCCAGTGCTCTAGCCAGAAAATGGGTCCAGCCAGTATCACAGGATGGAAGTCAAGATTACAAGCCACCAGCACTGAGAAGGGCAACCCCAGATAAACCCTACCATCTAGAACTGAGTGATAAATCCACATACCACGACAGTTGGTCTGATAAAGAAGATGGAGTTAGTTGTCTCTCTCTCTAGGAAGAATTTGATGTCATCTGTAATAAGTATGGGATAAACAGTGGAACCCAGCATTGCTTTGGGATTTACAGATTACCTTTTCCCTCTATCTAAGGGTTGTACATTTAGCAGTGTGTGCATTTCTACTGATGAACTGTGACACACTGTATCTGAGAGGAGCATTCTTCAAATGCATAAACAACAGGAAGACAGCACAATACATTGCTAACATAGTAAGAATACTTCACGCTCCCATGGTAGCTTTCCTCTGAAGAACACAAACCCTTTCACAAATTAAAGCTCTGAACATCCCAAGATATTAATCCTCTTTTTAGAGCTGGGTAAACAGACCCAGAAAGGGGTAAGGTGACTTACCTAAGGTCATACAGCAGAACCAAGAACCGAACCCAGGATTCCCGCCGCCCAAGCCCCCGTGCCCCAAGCACCTACATTAGAAAGACAAGGTGGGGGGAGGTCATATATTTTACTGGACCAACTTCTGTTAGTGAGAGAGAGAAGCTTTCAGAGCTCATCTCTCTCACCAACAGAAGTTGGTCCAATAACAGACATGGCCTTCCCCCACCTTGTCTCTAATATCCTGGGACCACCATGGCTACAACAACACTGCATTACATGACACTCCTTCCACAGTAAACTGGGATAAAGTGCAGGGTGCACTGCATGATGACCACAAGGAAGTCTGTGCATCCTTCTATTTAATCCATTAGTTTTTAGTCCTCTCTTCAGCTCACAATCCAGGTAAGCAGCATCAAGCTTTTTAACTCCAGTAGATGGCAGTACAAAGAATATATTTTGCTTTGGTAAAATGAGAGAGCCCCCGCCCCCGTCCTTCCTTTCCCCCCAAGTTGGATGAACGCTGCCAAAAGTTTTCTGGAAACTTCTTCTCCCTGTAGATTTGAAGGGATTTCATGACCCAGATTTTTGCTGTGATCTTGGTATGCAGAATTCTGCCCAGAGGAGAGAAACAAAGCAGACAACAGAAATTCCTTTCACCTACATGAAGACTGATTCATAAGTAAGGAATCTCCTGGCTCCGTCCAAACGATTCCCCTTCACACTAGGGCACAGGCTTGCTGACTGCAAAAACATGGCTCCTCATGAAGGTTAACGGTCAGGAGCCCCGATAGCCTAACAGCCAGAGGGCCAGTTATAGCCTCTTCCCTGCTCTGCCTCGGCCTCACTCTACCCGAGCTCACGGAAGAAAACTCAACACACAGACATACAGGCACCCGCTATGCAATGATACCCAGACCCACTGATTTTTCAGAAATATGCACAACTGGACATGAAAGCCCTGAGCCCCAGAACCATTTTCAGTTACTCAGGAGTTCCACAGCCGTTGCTCAGTGCAACTTTCCCTGCACCCCAAAGTCCCAATGCCACCCCCAGACCCAGCGCGTGATTCTTTAGTACCCAAAATCCTGCAGAACAGCTGTCCAGACCATGAAATCCCTGAGGCTGAAAATCACATAGAGTGCTGCATTCCGTCACCACAGTCCCCTGACCACCAATAGGCAGACCCCAGCTCTGCATTCTCAGCCACCCCTACGTCCCCCAGGACTGCTGCTTTGATCCAGCGGATTCTCTCTTACCCCAAGTCCCCATGGCTGCCATCCATACCTGGTGCTGCATCATCTCTCCATGCACTGTCAGACCCCAGCACAGTCGTCTCCTGGACAGAGACCACTGCCAGCTGTACCAAATGCCCTTGGCCTGGGACAGTTTTACGATGTTCACTGGGAAATGAGCTGTTAGCCACCAAATTTATTGCATTTAAATCCCAAACCCTGGGCCTAAGGTGGAAAGTGAGTGATTTTATCAGAAACCCCAAACCCAGAGCCTTTTTCATTCCCAGTAGTTCCAAGACCCCACAAATACAGAGCAATAGAACTCACAGGCTCAGACTCTTACACAGAGCTGGGGGAGGAGAGGCTGCAAAGTGGGTTGTTTACAGTTCGTTTGGGCCTGGACTTCGTTTACTATATGACTTTTAAAACAAACTTTGTATTTGTGGATAATCTAAGCTCTATACCCAGATGTACAGACGCTCTTTTCTTAACCTGTGTATTAAATCATTTTTGAACATTAGCTTTATTAAACAGCATTCCCTTTGGGAGGAACCTTTGAAAGAGTCCACTTTACCATTAAATGTGAGATGGGATAGAATTCGGATGCGGTCTGTGAAACAGAAAACGCTCGAGTCCCCCAGCGCCCGCTGGATAAAAAAGAAACAACACTCAGAACGGTTGTCACTGCGGATAGGGCCCCAGATCCAGGGATATACTAGCAGAATTACTGGCACACTACAGCGGGCTAGGAAAAGGGGGGGACTGGCAAAACATACCGAATAGGATCAAAGAGTTGCCAAGTTTTAATATCCCTTACCCGCCACACCCCCCGCCACACCCCCAAAAAATGGACACCCACTTGCTTTGCAAACTTCTCTTCGCTAGCAAATGCTGGAGAAAAACTTTTTTCATCTGTGACATAACTCCCCGGAGGAACTGGCCACGTTCTCACTGCCCCGTCCAAACGCATAGAGCCCTGCGAGGATCAGCTTCCATTACAAACAAAAACCCTGCACTGTCCTTGGCCTGCCCATAAAGACACAAGGTTGTCTATTCAGGGGAGTTACACTGGTGTATGATAGGGTGTGAATTTAACACATAGTTACACTGGGACAAGTCCCCAGTGCACACTTATGTACCTCCTTCCAGTTTTAGTATAAACCCCTCCCAAAAAGCCCCCTCTTAAACAGGAATAAGATCATCCACCTGGGGAGATATACTGGTATAATTATACTGGTGTAACTGGTCAAACTTTCCCATGTAAACAAGCCCAAGGACCAAAACATTCCCCACCCCCTGCTGTGCACATGCATACTCACCCCCCCCGAGAGCCCATACCCATTGGATGGATGAAGGATGCAAGCACAGAGGTGCCCTTGGTCATCCCCTGGCGGCTCTGTACAAGTCAGGCCTGGGATGACAAGTATGAACTTTTCGATCAATTATTGGAAATCATCATCTTAACGTTCATGCAGCAGCTAAAACTCTTCAGTCCAATCCCGGGGGCCCTCTCTGAGTGACTTACGGACAAGCGACAGAGAGGGGTGGGCAGCAGGATCTCAGCTTAACAGGCCCTTTCTAGCTGGCCCATCTGTCTGAATTTTTGCCCACTGACTGAGGCATGAACATTATTCCACCTCCCCTCTCCCTCTCACAGAGAAATTATGACCAGAAGTGAAATGGGAAGAATCGTAAAGTCTTGGCCATTGAACAGAGATGAATCCCAGGATTAAGATGAATAATCAGCCACATATTGATTGAAACACCTGACCCATCTGAACGTTATAAGCTTCTGATCAGTTTGTTAGTGATCTGGTCTTTTGAAAAGTGGAGCCCAAGGTTTCTTCTGTCCCAGCCAAGTGCTGGGCTTCAGACTTTGCCAAGGGAAAAGCCATTAAGAGATCTGATTAGACACCTGGTATTTCGGGGTGTACAGCTGGCTGAGAACCAAAGAAGATGGCATTTTCTTTCAAAAAGGAACAGAGGATCCTGTGGCACCTTTGAGACTAACAGAAGCTTTTGTGGGTAAGAACCTCACTTCTTCAGATGCAAGACTTGTATCTGAAGAAGTGAGGTTCTTACCCACGAAAGCTTATGCTCCCAGTACTTCTGTTAGTCTCAAAGGTGCCACAGGACCCTCTGTTGCTTTTTACAGATTCAGACTAACACGGCTACCCCTCTGATACTTGACATTTTCTTTCAAGACATTTCTGCAAGAGTTAGCGTTGCTAGGCTACACGATATCACCATTATGGATTAGCAAGGCAGGGGGAAGTAAAAGAACCTATGAGGAGAAGGACAAGAAGCCAACAATCCAGGAGGGAAACAATGAAGAGATTGCACAGAAACCATCCTGATTGTGGGATCTGCCAAACCTGGATCTGCAGGGGGAAGAGGAGGGAAAGAGAACACTCACAAACCAGCCCATCCTATGTGTTAGCAAAACACCTACCATTTTTCCAGCCCATTCTCCCCAACAGCTCACCTTGCCCGGTGGGGTTCACTGGACTTGAGAGGTATGTCTTTGTTTTTCCCTATCTCAACTGTCCCTATTTATAGGCTGAATGACCAGGAACAAGACTGTGCATTGTGAGCTGGCGAGAATCGGAGGCGAGATGTCCTGTCCAGTCTGAGGAGGTGAAATGTGAGCGGCACACACAGCAATGAGTAAACACCAACAAGACAAAAAAGACACACACAGCCAAAGTTCCTGGATCACAGCACACTTCACACCTTCACCCATGTACTGCATCTTGATGGTTTAGATACTGTAAATTCAAGAGCCAGGAAAAATCCATCTTATTTGTCATAACAAACCCTCAAGTAAACAGAAAGGGAAGGCTGAGCGTTAGGCAGTTAAACAAGCAGAGAAAGTTGAGAGAAACGTGCAGCACTGGTTTTCCACACCCTGCCGGTCTATGCTGTCTCTCGGCAAGCCCAGACGAGTGGCCAGGACACGAAGGGCTCAGGGAAGGACTCAGTGCCCTCCATACTGAGGAATGGGATCCTGGGGAGGGGAGAAGCCTGCTTATCCGTATCACGTGAAACAGTTTCGTAGCAGAACCTAGCATTTGTCACCTGCCCTGGTGCTCCCCTCTCCCTGCCACCTGCAGACGCATGCCAGAGGGGTCTGCCTTGAGCTCAAGGGTTTGCATAAATGCCCAACCCCAGGAAATTCCAGACCCCAGAAAAATAAAGAATTGAGCCAGGTGGTTTAGATAACAGAAACCCTACACAGAAACGGCCTGTCTGCGATTTATGGAGATAACGGTATTTGCTTTGCCTATTACAAACTGCACAGAGTTTTGCAAGGTGCCCGATGAACAGTGCTATGCTTCAGGGAACAGATGTGTCATGGGCTAGCCAATGAATCAGTGGGACACTGAACAGGCAGAAGGGTCTGCCTGCACGGATCCTTTTGCAGGGTCAGGGTCCAAGTTTAGGGGCTATCCAGCACTGGAACTCAACCTGAACCTTGAATCTCTTTGATTTTTACCCAGCACTTCACTAACCAAGTGTCATCTCTGTCCCGGGGACTGAACTGAAGACCAAAGAGAAAGTTTTAACCCCAAACATAATGACTTGGTGCTTTGGGTTATTAGCATTTAAAAAAAGAAGTCTGCTCTGGTGAGTTCCCGGTTCCTGAACTCTCCAGAGAGCATAAGAGTTGCTCTTAGCTAGCAGCTCGATTGAACACTTCCAGACACTGTCTGGCTTGCTGGAACCCAGCCTACTCCTGCAGGCTAACAAAAAGAGACCCATATATACAAGATTTGAATGTAGAAGATGGTTTACAAAGTGGGAAGGAAAGGGGTTAGCAACTTCCATGGAAGAGCCCTATTAAACATAATGCAAAATAATTAACATCTTCCAAGTCTAGACATACTTATAAAATACCAAGATTTAAAAGCAAATCCCTCATTGGGGTGCTGGGGGGAAGAGTGTATGTCCCAAATGCTGTTCTCCACTATCCCTTCCCCTTCATACTCTCCAGGGAGTCTGCAGGTGGCAGATCATTAAAGTTTTAACAAAACTCATTTCAAATCTGCAAGCTGAAAAATCTCAACATGTCCTACTGTTTCCCCCCTCCCACTCCCATGATATAATCCTGAAGATTCAACCCATAGGTTTTCCAAAGTCCTGGGTTGCTGTGGTGATGCTTTATTTCATTACAAAGGAAAGAACATTACACTCCATTCACATAGACAGTCTGTAAACAGGGAGGGATTCTGTTTTAATTCTCTTTCTCCTCCTAGCTGGATAACATAGCACTTTGACAAGCTCTTCCAAACATGGGGAAGATTTACAGTACAGCTAGGGGTCCATATGGCAAACACATGCTCTGCCACGCCAGGATTAAGGAGTCTATGACAGATGCTTTTTAGGGTGGGACACAGAAAAGACATTTACAAGTTTTCACCAACATATGCAACCCCATCAGGCACTTGGCATCACTCCCCTATGCCAATAAAAGGCACATCTACAGTCCTCTTTCCCTGGTGCACAAACCAATCGCCTACGCTGGTGTTCCTGTCTGTTCACTGGGAGGATTTTCTGTATGATCTTTTCACATAAAAGTCTGGAAGGTACAATCAAGTCCCAAATTTATTGATAACTTCATGCAACTAAGGCCTGGTCCACACTAACCCCCCACTTCGAACTAAGATATGCAACTTCAGCTACGTGAATAACGTTCGAACTTATTAGTTCGAACTTACCGCGGGTCCAGACGTGGCAGGCAGGCTCCCCCATTGACTCCGCGTACTCCTCTCGGGGAGCAGGAGTACCGGCGTCGACGGCGAGCACTTCTGGGATCGATCCCAGAAGATCGATTGCTTACCGCCGGACCCGGAGGTAAGTATAGACCTACCCTAATATATGAATTAGTAAGTGTTTGCATCCGCAGCATGGAAAGTGCAGAGGACCTTAGCCAGCTCAGATTAACTGTAGTTGGGGAAGGAAAGTGAGTTGATCTTTATTTCCCAAATATACAGTCTCCTTTTTGCATCTTCCATAGGACAGCGCCTGATCTTCAAAGCAGGGCACCTTCATTCATCCGCACAGTCAGCAATTCTCTTGATTTCTTCCCTTCCTTTAAGTTCAAAGCACATCAAGATCTTGAAATATTATGTAGCTGACCCATTCCAAACTGCCCTGCTGAGGGAGGAGTGGACCGACCACAGGAAACAAGCTACACTACACAACTGCAACTGACCAACACTCCACAGTCAGCACTTCTGCATCTGAGAACACAAGGTGGTTTCTTCACATTCATAAAATATCCTTGGGGAATGGCCTATTTTAAAAAATACCTTACAGACGACTTAGTACTGTGGAAACCCAGATTTCATAATGGAAACACTGACAACCACCTTAACAATAGCATCACTGTAACATACACACGTATGCTAATAATGGGCTGGCTGCAGCATGCTGTCCTCCCCTGTAAAACATTTCTCCCTCTGGTTCCTAAGCAGCTACTAGGCAAGCCCAGGCTGGGTCACTTTGGAGAACTTAATAGTCCATCTTTCATGAAACAGGAGGGCTGCCAACGCACCAGCACTCAGCTGCCTGCTTTGGGCACAGAGGAATATCTGCAGAGGAAGAAAGCACTTTAGGGCCATGTGATCAAGGACACCAGATAGGAAATCAAGGCAACCTCCAGATTAAACGGAGGAAAATAAAAATTAATGCTGAGCAGCAAACTGTTTGGAAAGGACAACCTTACACCAGGTAAGGGCAAGTGGCTGAAACAAAAAAAACAGCCAAGCTCCACATAACTGCTAGGGGATGCTGCCTGCCTTACCAAAAAAGAGATGAGACCTATTAGGTCATATCCATCCCCACTGTACATTCTCCAGGTCTCATTTTAAACAACTCTAGCAATGGGGATTCCACACCATTTCCCTTGGGAGACCATTGTACAGCCTAACAATAAAGGCAGCATACTGCATGCTGTAGCAGGACAGACAAGCAAACCAAACGGTTCTTAGTATGTGGCAGCTGCAGAATCTGCTCTTGGGAGGCACAAGACGGATTAAAAGAAAAGCCCAAATTCATTTATGATGAGAGGGGAAATGCTGTGTCCTTTCCTTGTAGCATAGCTGTTGCTGGCTATGTAGCCCTTGGATTCTGACTACTTGCTGGCAAAACGTGAAGGGAAGGATATTTATTTTAAAACCCACAAGCGGACACTGCAATTCTATTTAAAAAATACAACTGGCATTAATTCTAAAACCTTCCCACCACTGGGCCTGGGATTCAAAACCAGCAATGGACAGACAGGCCAAAACACACTCAGAGCAGACGCCTGCAAAAGATTCCAGGGGGAATAAGGGGAATTAGTTATGTGGTTTAAGAAAAGACTTTACAAAAAAACACCAACCGCCCATCAACGTTTCTAGGGGACTGCTCTGAAATGCACCGATAGCACTCACAACTGATTCACAACTGCCGAGGTCTGAGCCTTCCTCTATTTCATCTATGGAGCCAGACTGCAAGTTCCTTGGCTATGACGCCATTAATAGCCAAACGCCACACGGGTTGTACAGTCTGTGTGTTCAACTGTAGGTATTCTAGGGTTAAATGAAGACATGAGATGGGAGGGACTAAACAGAAGCAGTCTCCTCCCCACCCCCAGCAATTGCAGGATACAGATGATGTTGTATATGGCTCTCCAGTGCCAACTCAGCAACCTCCTTTCAACGCTCCATAGGAAGGCAGAAAAAGTCACGGTCGGCAGCTCCTGTGTCAGCAGGGGAAATTCCTTCCTAAATCTGGCGTCTCCATAGTTACAAAGCCTCTAGTCCAGCAGTGGTTTTTGGTTCTGGTTTCGGAGCCAATCCAGAAGAAGCCTATTTCCCAGGTCTGGTTCAGACGTGGCTGAAGCCTCAGGAGTGCTTTATGCTTCCTAGTAGAAATCTCATGAGAATCCTGCATGACTTTGGACCATTTGGGGCTGAACACCTGTGCGAATGGCTTCCTGTATTTGAATATCCCCAAACCCAAGGCCTTGCCCTGATTCAGACTCAAACTGTAGCCCTGTTCCAAGCCTAACCCAGATCTAAACTCACTGAAATGAGTCCTGTTCCAGGAAACTCTGGTAATAAAATGTATTCTGGTCTGGTGTATTATACCTTGAACTAATGTAAGGGGAGAAGGTGCCCCTCCCAGGGCTACTGAGCAACTATCTAATAGACCTTCACAATCCACCCGGATTCACACTACATACCCTGCCACCAGCTTCAGAGAGCTGAAGGTGCAAAGCTGGGCTGACTCCTGGGTCTTGACTCACACTGTTGTCTCTCTTCCTCCCCCGGCTCCTTCCAAACAAAAAGGATGTGAGGTAAGGTGGAGTGACAGACTGGATTTGCAGACTTAACTCTGACTTTCCTCACTTTCCTGGGCTGAAGTCAGACTTGGAACTCTAACTTTTTTAACATGATGCTTTGTAGCTGACTCACATGGAGCTTCTGCCAAGAATCGTAATAATTAGAGTGAATTAGACCAAACGGTCTGCCTGTGCATGCCTGGCAACATCTGCTGATTTGAGAGAGCTCCACTCGAAATCCCGTCAAGCCCCAGGGGAGAGGGGATGAGTGGAATGCTTCAGAAGAGCTCTCCCTGCAAGAAGGAGCACAGTTTGGGCTGCCATATTGCTTCTCCACATGGACAGACTGGAACGCCAGCCCCTGAGCCCACGTTTTGTGGGGAAGAAAGTGAACTGGAGCAGATTCAGAAGGCGGGGGGTGGGGGGGAGGAAGCAGCAAACTAGGCACCACTATTGGTTCAAGACTGTGCAAACCCATTATTAGTGCACCCCCATTACAACATTCCCTCTCCATCAAGTTACAGAGCTGTGGAGCCATCACACGTCAGGTCTTCCTTAACGACCGACTGCTGTCTGAAGTTCCATAAAACCGCAGGAAAAATAACTTCCTCGAACCCTTTCTTCAATAGATACAGGAGCTTTGCTGCAACCAAGGCTCTGCACCACTATTGTGTGTTGATCAAAAGATCAAACAAAATCTATGTTAGGCTAAGCCAAAAGCAGACATCTGGTGCTACTAACCTAAACAACTCACAAGATTTCTTCTGACTGATCTGAAAAAGTTTCAGCTTTATGCTGCAGGTCAAAAAAGTAAGTTATCACATCTGGGCTGAGAAGCCATCAGAGCCTCTGGCAACAAGATGCTCAACTGCATGCTTTCATTTAGCCATCAGATACTACCCTGACACCCCCGTCTCCTGTCATTTATACCATATCACAGCCAAGAGACTACATGAAAAGAACATTAAGGTTGCCAAGTCAAGCACTCAAAAATCAGGAAATGCCAGAAGTAAGACTGCCCGTGCCACCTTCATTCGGCCCCCTTGTGCATTATGAGACAGTACACATAATGTCATGATCACATACTATTTTTTCCATAGGGCCCTACCTCATTCAGTGTACAGGGGGGATGGTGCTCACTGAATAAGCAGCTATTCAATACTTGGTTTTGCCCTTGTTGTTCAATATGTGACCCTAGGCCTTATTTACTGCTTGCTATTCAAACCTGCTTTGAAGACAGAATTACTAATTTCCTTGTGAGTTTTTCTATGGCACTCATCACTATAGTATCCAAATATTTCACAAATATTAATGAATGTATTTTCACAATACTCCTGTGATATGAGGGGATCGTTTTATCCCCATTTTACAGATAGAGAACTGAGGCACAGAGATACTAAGGTCAAAAGTATCCACTAATTTTTAGTTCTGAATCTGAGATGCTTACAGTCTGACTTTTCAGAGTTCTTAGCAATTTATAGCACTTTATATGTTCAAAGCACAGATCCCAGTGACTTCAATAACAGCTATGAGTACTCAGCACTTCCATAAACCAGACTCCAGGGTCTCAAGTCAGGCGGCAGAAAACGAAGAACACACAATCACCTGTGAAAAGTTCAGTTTAACGTGAATTGCCTAGCTTCAGACAGAAACTCTGTGGCAGAGTTAGAATCCAATTCTCCAGGGCATTCAACTGCCTTAACCATACGACCATCCTCTCTCTTCCTGCAATCCCCTGCCTCATTCACTACACACCTTCCAACTTCGGCCACAAATGCAGCAGGGGTCCTACAGACAACAGATTCCTCCACTACAGAACCCAGAGCATGGTCCAGCCAGTGCATTGAATGAGGCAGGGGTCCTGTGGAATAAACAGTATGTAACTGTGTCATTACAGACTATACTGTAGTGTATATGCACAAAGGGGCAGAACTAAGGTTGCACAGAATTACTGTAAATTAAATGCACATTTCTTGTTCCATTTTGCTGCTTTTCAGACTCCCCCCTTGTTTTGGCTGCCACTGGATTTCAGATCAAGCTTCTAATAAGGGTGAGAGTTGGACTGAATTTTTTTAGCCCATCAGATTGCAACTTTCCAAGCCACTGAAATAAAATTTAGGCTCAACTTGAATTTTCACAATAGTCTGGCCTGAAGGCCAGGGTGTGAACAATCAATCTGTCAATGCCTCAGTGATAGGAATTCTTTGAAAATACAATTCTTTGACACATCAAATGCTGCGCAGGCTCTGGCTGACAACAAAAGCTAGTGTGTTCAGACAGTTCCCCAGTCAGCAAACTTACCACATCTTCCCTAAAAACCAGAAGAACCTGTGAGTCACCACCACGAAAACCATTTTCCACCAAGGCCAATTGTGGTTTTAGCTCATTTTATTATGTCAAGGCAAAATGGAGGTATGGAGAGCAAAGGGGTGCGTTTTTGAAATGGATGCACAGGAGGCAGGTCGACACACAAGACCCTTCCTGCACACTGATTAACCGACCACACTGGAAACCTGCCTCATACACTTCCATCTAGATCATAAACACTACTCAGAGCTCCCACAAAGCAGCATCTTTCACATGCTGCCGCCCAGACCAGACATAACATGATGTAATACAAGGTCTCACTCACTTCCTTTTTGAGATAACTTTTGGGGGGTTTTCCCCTTCTTTAGTTACTTTTTAAAATCCTATCCTAAAAGGGGAAATTTAACAAGTTTACAGTAATATTAAGGAGTTAACTCAAATCCACAAAGTCAAGGAGAAATGGTATGACTGAAATGCAGCCCTAGGATTCCACTACTTGGATAATGGAGGACCGGCCCTTAACTCGGAGGATTTATTTGGAAAATTCTGCTTCCCCTTCCTCCCTAGCTTATAGCCCTTTTCCTTAAGGCCCCATGTCCTGGCAACCTACGGATGCCAGCCATTTGAGATTTCCTGGGGCCATTCCAAGTTTAGTGCAACAAACCCCTATCAAACATAACGTTAAAGTTCCTGAAGGCACTTTCGGTCTCTGTGAATCATCAGACAAAGGGTCACTGCGTTGTACTACAATAGACAAATAGCTCCGGGTCAAATTAGCTCTTCCCACAGCAACGCCACCTTCCTTCCACAGAGCATTCTTCAAAGTACATCACCGTTACTCCTAAATCAGGTGGGAGGATTAGGCACTGCCACCAGCTCTGTGATCTTCATCCCTTGCAGCAGAGCATGCTGTCTCTGTGCTGCTGTGTTTAGCTCCTGTAGTTGCAGCGAGGACACAAGAGACCAGCTCCAAGTATCAAACAAACAGGCCCTACCCAGAAGTCCTTTACTTTCAAAACACACACACTGATCAGGCCCCAGGCGGGTCTAAAAATGGTCATGCTAAGCCTTTTCTAAAGATCCACTTGGCCAACCTCTCCTGGTTGCCCAAACCTTAGAGAATCTATCACAGGCTTCAACCTTGTCTTTAATTTCCTTGCTTGAGTAGGTTTAACTGAGATTGTTACTGTTATTTTGAATAGACTTTGTTTCATGTTTTCTAATTATTGAAACGTGTTTCCTTCAGGACATTAAGTTTTGCTTTTCCAGTTACCAGATTAACTAATTTTAAACTCACATCTTGAAAAGTAAAACGTCCAAGCTCTTAAGAGCCCCCATGTTAGGCTGCCAAAGCAGCGGCTTAGTCAGATGCCGAAAAAAAAAAAAGAGAAAAGGAGTGATGGTTTCTTGAACTGCTTCCAAGAGAAAGTAACCTCCGGCAGATCTGAAGGCTAAAGCAGCTAGAACCTCTGGCAGGGCATCAACACAAATGGAAAGAAGAAATTTCATCTTAAAAAAAAAAAAGAGAGAAAGAGAGAGAGAGACTGACTCCAAACCAGTGGGAAATCCTATTGGGGCACAGATCCTTAAACCTTTTTGTTGGTAATTCCGAAGGCCATTTTACAAACCTCTGGTCCCTTCTCATCTTGTATTATCAGAAAAATAAGCTCGCTCGCACCTCTCCTTGTAAGTGGAACATAAGCAGAAGGGAAATCAGTTCATACATGAACGAAAATAATCCTTGGATGGGATTTGATGGGCATGTCCTGAGCAATAGGGTTTGAGGGGGACAAAAAGGGATGGCAGCCAGACCACCAGAATTAACATTTTACTGGTTTTCTGACTGCTGCGGTGGGATCTTTAAACTCCAGCAAACAAACAAGGCTTTTCCTCCATAATCAAAGAGTGACAGCTGAGACTGCACAGTGCCCCCTGCGTTCTGCAGAGGGAAGGGGAGAAAGCATGGGGTGGGGAGAATGGCATGTTGATTCCTGCAAAAAGGTCTGGTCTTGATTAAACTTATTTTCTTTCGTGAAATTTAGTTAGCAGGGGGAAGGGGGGAACCCTGCAGTGTTCTTCAATGCTTCTAACAAGGAGGCTTGGAGCCGTATTATTCACTCACACGAGAGCTGTCAGTGCAACGTGCATTAGCTTCAAAACACGGTTCCACACTGCCAGCAGACTGATTGTTCATTTCAATATCGGCTTCTTTGACAGAAGGGGTTTTTACACGGCTGGATAATATCCAGGTAAAACAACCAGCACCAATAACTGCAAGCTCAAAATATTTAAATCTCTTGTTGTTTTTCCTAAATTGCCCATTGTTTCTGTAGCGCTTTTCATTATGGAGCTCAAAGCACTTTACGAAGGTGGGCAAGTGGCGTTGTGGCCATCTGATAAAGGAGTGGTACCGTTTTAGAGAGACAATATTTTAAAAAAAAGCAAATTTAGAAGAAACTTGCACTAGCTTACTTGGGTGACTTCTTTTTCTAAGTACAAGTTTGTTAATTTATGCAGATACAACACAACCACATTTAACTTCCTTGTTTACATGTCTGCAAGGTAAAGTCTCATCTTCTTTCCAATAACTTTGTAACATAATAAATAATAATCATAATATTTAGCATTACTACAGCACTTTACATCATCAAATGCTGTACAAACTTTAATTACCCCAAGGCTGATTAATGTTATTCCCAATTAACAAACTAAAGGAGAGAGCTTAGGTGACCAGCCCACCGTCACGTAACAAGTCAGTGGCAAAGCAAATATCCAGCTTTCTAGTCCTGTACTCAAGCTATTAGAAATACTGTCCCTCTATAACTGCTCAGGGACACACACATATGATGCTATGAGGATGTAGTCATTACGCACTGAACGGGTTATTCAAATAATGAATATTATTTCGGTTGGGGGAGAGAACTGGTTAGGTTTATGAGATAATATCAATGTGGTTTAAGCTTAACACATGTATAACTTGAACCACTCACTGCTGGCATCTGCTTCAACATAAAGCTCCATTCTTTTAAGACCCAGCAATCCACTGGAGCTTCTGCAGCACAGCAGTGACTTAGCAAATAACGTACATGGGGTAGCAACGGAGAGCTAATTTACACCAGATGTTATTTGCTGGAAAATAATTCAAAAGCAAAAGTTGAAAATAACTCCCCAAACCCTCTCAGTGTCATCACTGAATCGCTCCACTTCTTCTGCCTTAGAGGTTGCTTCACCCAAATGACCTAGTAACTGTGGCTTTTAGTCAGCAAAGACATTTCAATGGTTTACATGGGGAATTTTTCAGGATGTGATTGGCTGACTGAAAAAAGTTCAAATAATTTAAAGAATTTTTCTCCTGAATAGGGTTGACTGAATTTCCCCTTTGACGTGGCTGGATGTGAAGACATTTCTGTTGGCCAATTTAGCTTTTGATAAACAGACATGAATGTAGATGCTCTGGAGACTTCAGTGCCTGTATTTCAAACCCAATTAAATAGAATAACAAACAGAACGCTCCTCATTCCCTGACTCCCAACGAGAAACGAAATACTGAATACACACAGAATTCCCTACCTAACCATCACATTTGTACAATGGATATTGTAGGGTTGGAAACATACTTTTAAATTCCTCATCATAAGCCCCAAAATGTAGATCACTCCACTTGGGCAAAGAAACCCTAACAATCTCATTTTCTAATCTGGGCTTCAACCATTACAAAAACAACCTGCAAATACCAAGCTTGACTTATTTAATGCCACTTGCCCCCGTCTCACTCCCACCCTCCCTCTTCATAAAATTATTATTCCTTTGTAACTGGATGGGAATTTTGTATTCTCCAAAGCCAGCCCACACTTTCTAGACAAAGACAGCCTAAGTTTAGAAAGGGGGGAAGGTTGAAAGAAACACAAAGTCTTATCTTACAGAAACCCCCTGTTGCAGGAGAAACACAGCTTTCAGTTTCAGTGCCAGATGTTTGCATTGGCTCCTGTGCTGGTGGTGTGACAAAGGAATGGTTCATTCCAGCGCTCCTCTGGTTTCTTTAATAGAACTCTGTATCTTGGTAAAAGGATTTGTTCTGGGTAATCTGGGTTCTTGAGGCCTGCTATCAGGAATTTAGATTCCTAAAGACAAGGAGTAAAGTTCTGGATTTGTTTGGCCAAAGGAGGCAGCACTGCCGCTGCTGTAATAAATTTTCCACAGCAGACATCAGGAGGTCTGTACAGTCACTCAGAGATCTAGTGCACCGGGCCAGATTTTTACAGTAAGGCAGGAATATGAAAGGTATTCTTTATCCCCTCTTTTACTGTCACTGGAGAATAAACTTGAGATTTCGGTTTTAATGCAAACCCCTCCACCCCCCAAAACAACATTTAGAAAAATGCAATAAGCTTTGGCCTGAGATTTGCGTGAACCCTGTGCACTACCATGTATGCAAGAAACACCCATTTTATTGGACTGGGAAACATCTGGAGTATAAGCATTCAGGTTCTTTAACTGCTGGCTGAAAGGGCTGAAACAGCTGGTCTTTGTCTGGGGTTTAGCCACTCTTGAGTAGCTGGCTGCTGCATTCCTCCCTGGCTGTTTACTGTGTTGCTCTAAGGCATGCGTTTCTCTGGGGGACCAGGACTTGATGCGCTAGGCAGGTAAGGGAGGCCTCTCCTGTGCATAAAAACAGTATGTTCCACAGAGATGCTGCTCAGAGCACAATACCTGGGCACATGCGGGCCAAGCACCGACTCCACCAAGTACCAAAGCAAATCTTCATGCCAGCTCCAGAAACCCATCCCAGACAGCAATGGAGTCCAAGGAAAAGTCAGTGACCTGTGCCCAAATTAGCAAAATTATTTGCCTTTGCACCCAACAACATCTACAAGCTACAAGAGTTTGGCCACAATAAATGTTTTATTGGCAAGGTGAGAGGAGGGTTCGTCCTTTGAAACTTGCCTTGGAGGTCACCAACATCTCCATATTGCTCATTACACGCCTGCTACTGCCCTGGAGAGCACCCGTGCAGCTTTTATGGTCACAAGGAAGCCAAACAAGCCCAAAGGGGCAAACTTCAGGCCCTGCTAAGCTACGGAGTAAAACTTTCCACGACAATAAAGCTGAGGGTTGTTTGGCCCCAGCAGCCTGCAGGGCAGGCCATGTCTCCAGCAACTGTGGTGAAAGCACCCAGCCGCACCCTGGATAGCCAAATCACCCTGGTTTCAACCCAGTGAGGATTTCAGAAATATTTGGAGACTAGGGCTTTGAAACTGGGTCAAGTAGTTAAAGACTGGTACTGGGGTTAAAGCATCTGTTCCATTTCCAGCTCTGCCATAAACTTGCACAAATCACTTCACTTCCCCAAGCCTCAGTTTCCCCTTCTGTAACATGGGGATAATACCCGTCTCACATGGGCTGCTGGCAGATTGATTCATTGATGTTCACAAAGCACTTTGGGATGCTCAGATGAAAGTCACAAGAGATGTCTACTTGGAATATAAGCGCTTCGGGGCAGGGATCGTCTCTTTGCTACGTGTTTGTACTGCACCTAGCATAATGGGCCCTTGAGCCATGTTTGGGGCTCTAGACTCTACCTTAATACAATAAATAATAATGGCTCATTATTAGAGGGATGGGAATTGACAAAGGGGTAACATGCTGTTGTTGTCTCCCATTTGCAAAAGAGAAATCAGCTTTTACCCAGACGACTCCACATTCTCAGCCATCCAGACTCCAGTAAACTCTCCTGGAGATAAACATCAAAAGGAGAACTCTGGATGGAGGCCCAAGACAGGCAGACTGTCAACCAGAGCCAAAGAACAACATAAAACACGCCGGATTAATAGGGCATTTTATTTTTAAAATGGAATAAAATGCCAGCACTCACTGTGATTTCAAGGCAAAGCACATGGAGGACAGCAACTTCCCGGAAATACAATTTAGCCCCTCACTACTTACCCACTCATGCCTATCACATAACTCCTGCCCCCTCCACTAATCAACCATGCCAGATTCATCACCCAGCTGTCCACTCTTCCCACAACACCTCCGGGGCTTTCTTGCCCCTACGTGGGGAACATCTTATCCAAACTACTGCACAAAGTTGCTACCATGTCCTCGTCCTTCCAATTCCTCCTCCAGACCAGACCCACTGCGACTGAGGATATTTACAAGAAGCTGCCAGCTGGTAACAGCTAGGAAGGCGGCCAGCTGGGACTGCAATATTTATCTGATAGTTTACAAAATAAAAATTAACCAGCTTGAAACTACCCATCCCTGTTTCCTTCTGCACAGTTGTTGAATTTTGTTTTAATTTGGCTGTAAGAGATTTGGGGCAGAGACCATATTTTACTCTGTATCGCACCTAGCACCGAAGGTCACTTATACTGAATGAGGTCTTTAGGAGTTTGCACTACCATGCTAAAAATAATGATGTCAATAACCATGTCAATGTTTGCAGCTTGGAGATTCACTGCTGCAGACTGCCACTCGTTGTGTACATGTACCTTATGTGCTGTCATACAAATAATAGTAAGTGTTTAGGGCAGTATGTGAAAAATTCTCTACATGAATGAAAATGCAGGTGGAGTTTAGATCAGAAAATGCAGTTACCCAGGCTGGAATCTGGTAGGGATAACAGCAGCAAAATAAAAGCTACCCGAGATCAAATCTAATCAGGACAAAAATTCAAGCCCCACTAAGGTGTGGCAATACCATCTAATAGACACTACACCTAGGGGACGCCTGGAAAGCACAAGGCTGAAGGCAGAAAGAGTCCAACCAATCACCACACCCCAGAAAAAACAATGTAAGTAATTTAACTTTATCACTCCAGATCTATTTGAGCAGCAGGTCAAAAAGGGCTCAGTTATGCACTAGACAGGCCAGTTCAATTGAACCCACTTGAATTTAAGGATGGAAGAGGTGGTGACAGCCACATATATGGACAGGATCCTTTCCCACTATTCCAGTTACTGTAGTAAGGTCTGATCTGACTTTCATAGACTTTAGAGTCAAAACTCGCATTGGCTTTGTCTTCACTTCAAAGAAAGGTTATTGTTTTCACATCAAGAGAACTGTCCTGAAGGGAAACCCTAATGAAGATAAGAAATGATAGTTTTTATTGCAATGGAACTAGCTGAGGTCAACCCTAAACCTCAAGCCCTTCACCTCCTACACATCAAGGGAGTTATCTTGATGTAAAAAATGCACCATTTTGCCGTGAAGACCTAGTAATTGACTTTGATGCTACACTCAGTATTTGTAAGGCACCAAGACCTGTCATATCCAGGCGCTAATATAGTAATGTCCTGTTTGTGTACAACAGAGCTAGCCCTGAAAACACACACCGAGAGGAAAACTAGCTGCTGGAAGACGCAGCTGCAGTATCACCAACCCCAAGCGCTGAAAAACCAAGAGATTTGCTTTAAAAAAATCACACCATTTTAAAAATCATACATTGCTTTCTTTTCATTAGCCAGCTGGGTTTTGAAACTTTCGAGTTTGTGTTTTTAAGATTTCATCCACAATCAGGAGGCCCAGGCTCTCACTTTTAAATCTGAAATGAAAGCGGAGAGCTGCACGTATCCCCAGGACTCCTGGGCACCTACTATATTGAAGATTTATAGAGTTTAAGGCCAGAGGGAACGACTGTAATTATCTAGTCTGACCTCCTGTATACCTCAGGCCATAGAATTTCCCTGAATTATTTCCTGTTTGAACTAGGACAGATCTTTCAGAAAAAAATCCACCACAACCCATGGTAAGCTGTTCCAATGGTTCATTACCCTCACTATTTAAAATTTGCATCTGATTTTGTCCATCTTCAGCTTCCAGCCTTTGGATCTTGTTATACCTTTGTCTGCTAGACTGAAGAGCTCTTATCAAATTTCTGTCATAGACTATGATCAAATCACCCCTTAACCAATTAGGAAAAGGGAGAAAAGTGCTTTTAGGGTACAATTCTGGGTTTATATTTTGTTTCTTTAAACCCTTCCAACAGGGTTTAACATCAAAAAAGATCAGTGCAATCTGCAGAATGCGACAATGCTGCACTGTGTAAGCCAGAAAATAAAGCTGTCCCACAAAGGCCACCTCATTCACTCTACACACACACACACACTCCCCCTCCCCCCCAACAGGTGAAGGTCCTTCCAGAGCCTACAAGTCTGCCTCATGGGCTGGCTAACAGGACAGAGATGTTAGACAAGGCTTGAGGTGGCCTGTAAGTCTTTGGAGAGAAGTGTTTAGTGGATGGGATCTGAGTTACTACAGAGAATTCTTTCCTGGGTGTCTGGCTGGTGACTCTTGCCCACATGCTCAGGGTTTAGCTGATCGCCATATTTGGGGTCGGGAAGGAATTTTCCTCCAGGGCAGATTGGCAGAGGCCCTGGGGGGTTTTTGTCTTCCTCTGCAGCGTGGGGCACGGGTCACTTGTTGGAGGATTCTCTGCACTTTGAATTCTTTAAGCCACGATTTTAGAACTTCAATAGCTCAGACATAGGCTAGGGGTTTGATACAGGAGTGGGTGGGTGAGATTCTGTGGCCTGTGTTGTGCAGGAGGATCAGACTAGACGATCATAATGGTCCCTTCTGACCTTAAGTCTATGATTCTATGGGAGAAAAAAATGCTAATACAGCAGCCCACAGCTTTTCCTATTTTTAAAAATCAAAGCTATGCCATACGCTAGCACTTAAGTCCTCTCGGCCCTCAATTTCCGACCATCTGTGCTGCTCTCTGAAACTGCCATATTCTTTTTTTTTAAAAACTATATATATTTATTAGGCTCCAGTGTATCCAAAAGACTAAATGTCTTTCTTGCCGTATAATCCCAGCAGGAGCCATCCACAGGCAATGAGCCATTGCAGAAATAAAGCTTTGTTTTGCAGAAACATGCATTAAGAAAACCAGTCAGCAAATGTTCCCTCTAAATCCTGTGCTTTGAGATCAGCCAACCAAGCTTAAGGCACTAAAACTTACTCCCTAGCGGGACTAGAGAATTTGTTACTTATTATACAGTTGAATCCCTTTCTAACTCTTGGACTCAAGAATTTCCAAAGGGTGCTACAAGGTTAATGGATGCAGGGTAGGGGATTTGGTTACCATTTCTGCTGCACCTCATCTTGCTAAAGACATCTTCTAAGCATGTTAGTCAACTATGTCACCCCAAGCTCCTTGGGAGAGCTGGAAGAATGACTTCTCCAACACAGCTTTCTCAGGAGAATATTTGGAAGTAGATAATAACACACCACGCCTTTTAGCAGAGGATCACAAGGCACTTTGTTTTATAAGGCCTCAGAACCACCTGAGATACCCAGAAGATTATCCCTATTTTACAGCTGAAGGAACTGAAGCACAGCGAGGTGCAATGACTTTCCCAAGGTTCTACAATGAGCAGAGCCGGCTCCAGGCACCAGCTTAACAAGCAGGTGCTTGGGGCGGCCAAGAGAGAGGGGCAGCACCTGCGGCAATTCGGGGGCGGTAGGTCCCTCGCTCCCTCTGGGAGCAAAGGACCTGCCGCTGAACTGCCGCCGCCGATCACAGCTTTTTTTTTTTTTTTTTTTTTTTCCCAATTGCCCCCGCCGATCGCGACTTTTTTTTTTTTTTTTTGCTTGGGGCAGCAGAAATGCTGGAACCGGCCCTGACAAGGACACAGTGGGAGAGTCACAGCCCCCGCCTTTAACCACTAGATCACACTCCTTGCCTATGGTACCGTAAATTATAATAGCTCACATTAAGGGTTGAGAAAGGGTCTTAAAAGTAGACTCACATGCTGCTGAGTAAACTCCTAAAACATGAAGCCATTAAGAAAGAGAGGCATGTAAGGTAGCAGGCAGGAAAGCAGTTTTGTACAGACCAGTCATTGACTACTTGGAAAAGAAACGGGTTAAACCATGGCCCTGTTGAAATAATCTTAGGTGTTACTCAGTATGAGAAGTGCTTTCTTGCAAGCTAAAGATCCAGGCAGCACCCCTAGGTTGTGTTCATGGTCTGGTGCCCTGCAATTAGCTCTCAGAATGTCTAAGCAGAGTCCAAAAAAACCATGTTGAATCAATAGTGTCTCAAGTGCCTTGGCAACGTCTCCAACGCCAAGATTCCTCAGGACCATGTGTAAGCGCACAGGTATGAAGAGCTAGCCGCAGTGTTGTTCCTGGGGAAGGACTGTGGTTAGGACACAGGACTGTAAGTCAGGACTCCTGAGTTCTATTCCCATCAAGATTTTGTAACTCAAACCGAAATACAGAGACTGCCTCACTCACAGAGGTACTGTGATGCTTGAAGGCACTATGGAAAGTCAGAGAATTATTATTTGTGATTAATAAACTGGCTAACTCATGGCTAACACAGTGTCTCTCTGACCCATGCTTTGCTGACCCCCTACCCGTGCCCTCAGGACCCAGCCTGGGCTGGTGCAGAAACAGGTCAATTAGGAAGTCAAAATCAGCGCCAGTTTGGTTTGTCTCAAATGGTGAAGCTTTAACTAGAATCCTTCTTCTCCTCATATTATTAAACTAGCTCATTTGTTTCAAACGAGAAGTGCATTTTACCCACCACCAGCCCGTTCCCTTTTCATTTCAAATCCTGCTTTGCTGCATCTTTGGGCTCCGCAGTGCCCAGCACTGGGTTAAAAAAGAAACAGCCAAGTGAGGAGAGGAAAAAGCCACAGTATTAGCCCTCAAAGATGCCTGCCTGACCAACAAGCAGCCCTGCAGCCTCTAGTACACAGCGCTGCTGCCCAACCAGCAGCTTCTGAGGAAAGTGCTGGGGAAAAGCAGTGCAAAAGCCAATAAGTAATTTACTCCTCATACACATACAGAGGACTGGCCTTCACTGCCTGCAGGACAATTAACAGGTCAGCGGGGTCACACAGAGTCTGGCAAGTGGGCGCTTAACTCCAAGGAAAGTGCTCTGCATCTCACAAATGAAACACTCTCTCTGTGTATATTTCTAGCACAGCATGGAATCTTTTAACTAGGAGTAGAAGGGGTTGGAACTCAGATCGCTAGCAAACACTAATAAAAGCGCTGTTTTGCTCCCTGGTTCTCTTTTTTTGGAAGCGTGGAGTCAGAATAATTCTTTTGAACCATCAAAGGGTTGGGGAGGGGGGGGGAGGAGAAACACCAGCTGTTGAGATCAAACTGACCGAATCTTGCCATTTTAGTTTCAAACGTATCACAACGGGTGGCACAGTTCTGCAGGTTTTATTGAAAGACTTTGCCCTTACGCAGATCCTTTCCGCAGTGGATCTCAAAGCACTTACAAACATTTAATTAAAACTCACAACCCACCTCCTCTGAGGGAGGTATTATAAACAGACCTGGGGCTCATACAGCAGCTCACCAGCACAAGCCTCTCTTTCTTCTGTGCTACTTTGGCATTCAACTCCATCACAAGAGCCCAGGAGTACCAGCCCTACCGAGCGAGAGGGCAAGCCCCCAAGATCAGGAGGCAGACAAAAACTCTTGAAGAGCAGGACAAGGGGAGAAGAGCATAAATCATTGATGAGAAGGGAGGAGAAAGACTATACAGAAAACAAACAGGATGAAAGAGAAACCTGACGGGCAGGAGAAGAAAGGAGAAAAAAGATGGTGGCATCTAAACTATGACGTGATGAAGGGGGCAAAGGAGGAGGGCATGTGTATGGGAAGGGGCACGTCTACTGCACACCAGAGGGGGTCCAATAAAAAGGAGGCTGGTTCTGTGTGTTCTGGAAATATAAAAGTCAGATGTGGGCACAGGGAGTGGTTTGGGCCCTTCCTAATTTAAACAATAAGCATCTGCAAAGCTCAGCAGAAAGAGGAACTAGTTAATCTTCCCAGCACCTTTGCAAGGAAGGGGAAATGACAGATTTTTCTGGCTAGTAAACTGGGTGAGACTTTTGTTTGTTTCATTAACCACATTAAACTAAAAGCAACTTCAGAGATCTGCCTTAGTACAGTGTCAGCTGCAAGAAACGAACGTCCAGATGCAAAGGCATGTCAGCATTAGCCCAGGCTAGGGTAGGAATGCTTCCATGTATGGAAATATATTAGGCACTGAAACCATAAGCGTGAGGCAGAGCAAAGTGAGAGGCCCCCTCAAGAAAGTCACAGGCTCATGTTTAGAAGGTCTAGCAGCCTGGATTTGTCACTAGATCATCAGCATCGGCTATAACAGATTTCATGCTCCTTCCAAGAGGCTCCCACAGCTCTGCTGGAATTGGACTTTGGGGTGAGACCCTAACCCCATCTGCATACACTGTACATGGGTTTTAAATTCATGGGTGAGATTAATCTCATTTGTCTAGGGTGCAGTGCAAGCAGAGTTTATACTGATGATGTATTGGGTGCAACTTTGTGCTTCTGGTGAAGTCTCTTTGGATAGAGACACAACTAGAATTTTTCTCTCTCTCTAGCTTGCTTGTGCAATTGCAGTTTGGACCAGTTGCATTATTCCTCCCTCAATTAAAAGAAAAATTACCTTTCTAAATCTCACCCAACTCTTACATTCTTGCATTGAAAACATGACACAGAGAGTCCCTTTTCCAGCTGTCAAACCCAACCCAGTTCTAATCCTCTCCCTGGGAAGATCCCTTGACTCCCACATTCCTGCTGTCAACCCCATCTCATGCTCATCATCTGTGGAAGGAGTCAGACCCACAGCGGTCTCCACAATGCTGCCATTTGCCAACAGCTACCACACACTAAGATCTCATGATGCCACCATTTTCCTCTGCATGTAGAACAGGAAAAAAAAATGGGGTTGGCAAATGATTTTTAAACGGGGACCTCTGAACTCTGGTTCCACACTGAAATATTGTAAGGTCAGGGTTAGTCACAGTTTTAAAAGGCAGAAAAACATTTCCAGGGAACTCAGTGGAGTGTTCTTTCTCTGTAGGTCAAGCTGACATAGGATGCAGGGTAGCTCAACTTGTGCTCCATTATCAGAACTTCACTAACAGAACATACACGGAACAAACTCTTCCTTTTCAAACTAGCCCCCCAACCACCCTACTTAGTCCCCCCATCTGACATTCACATCTATGCACTCTTCCCAGGGTGACAGAGATGTTTTCCGAGCTCTCTGGTAACCTTGCCCAATCCCTCATTCCAGGCATTCATTCAGCTTTGGAGTGAGCACTTCAAGATCTGTTCTGTCCTCAATTTGCTTCTCTGAGATTCCACTTAGGCACTTCCGATCCCCTCCTACCGCTCTAATTGGGCTGGAAGCATAGTTTGTGGTTGCTGCAGTTATTTTGGCCTGTATCATCTACACAACATCATTTGGGGCTTTGGGTTTCTTAATCAGCTCCTCTCCTCCTAAATTTACAATCTATGGTCCTTTTTAAAATTCACACTTCTACAGCTCAGGCCGAGAGGCAGCATTCTCTTGCATTCTGCTGTACGTCTTCAGAGGCTCCAAGAGTGTTTGTTTTGAGACCAGGGCTGCAAACTGTATTCCCAGCAGGAGGTCAGACTCGAGCATTGCAAAATCTCAGCCTTTTGTCCTGATGCAATCGGAATGAGAACAAGTAATTCTGAGATCAGACCACAAATTCTCAACATCTTAAATTGGTTTCAACTGTTCACAGTGTTTTAAGACAGACATGAAAGTATTTAGCAGTCACTTCTGCATCTTTTTAATCCTCTGTACTGTACAGTAAGACATTACATTTCCTTAGGAAATCTGAGGCAGATCTCAGGAAGTGCACCTATTTTATAGTTGGGCAAACACGCAGGATATTCACACTGCAGTGGGGGTACATCCATATGCATTACTCATTAACCCCTCTTCTCTGCCATTAGTGAATTTAGGATGTTTATGTCTTTTTCTCCACCTCATCAACTCGTCAGCTCATTTCTCAGAGTCTCCGTTGCCACACCTCTTTAGTTCCTCTGCTATTGTTTCAACTCTGCAACTGTGTTATCTGCCTCTAAAGTGTTTGGAGAGGCAGCTGGAAGATATAGCACAAAAAAGAAGTTGTATTATAGGAAACTGCGTGATATTCTTGGAGCATTAAGAAGAGTACAGTTCCCCCACACTTCAGCACTCACCAAATGGCACTATCTGGTCTTGTTCTCTAATTCTCAATTAGTTTGTCTCTCGCCAGGTTTTCCCATGCTCTTTACAGATCTGGTTTCAGGACTCCTAATGTTCCCGACAGCACCCGTCACAAAAGCAACCAAGGGATGCCCTGCACGAAAACCATCTAGCTAAGGAGGACTGCTGACACCGATACCTGTGCCTCATTTCCCAGGAAATGAACAAACCAGAAGTGAAGGATAATGTTGTAGTTTTGGCTCTGAACGGGGAAGTCCCAATCCAGAACTGGGAACTGAATCCAGATTTCCCAACAGATTCTCTGATCTTGAGTCACTTGATTTCCCTGTATCAGTCTTGTCTATTTAAAATATAGGGTTTTTGAGGTAGAGTTCTATTATCTGCAATGGCATGGACTTGTGTGACCGTGGGCACATTCCTTAGCTCTCTGTGCCTCAGGTTACTCCTCAGTGAAATGGCTGTAATAATACCTACCTCACAGAAAGCTATGAGATGTTACTGAAGTTTGTACAGATCAGAGACGCTCTGATTAAAGTAGTACAAAACTTTAATGCTGGTTAATGCAATCTATTCCAAAAGAAAGAACTCAAGACAAAAATAATAATAATGATAATTTCAACTAGTTTTACAATATTTGAAATCACTCTAGTTTATCTACTTTCCATCCTAATTATTCTCATGTTGAGATGGCATTAAGACAAAGACACCCACTGATCTAGAGAACAAACATTTCAATCAAAATTTCAAAGATCCATTCCATTGTACTGTAATGTGTTATGGAACTGGTTAAAAAAAGCAAACTATAAAGTCTTAGTTATTCAATATTTAATCTAACCTGAAAGCTCAGCAGTCAGTTTGTTACCCACTGAAAGCAGGAGGTCTGAAATTATCCTTGGAGAGTTCAAAGCTGCAGTTAATTCAACATCTCTACTTTGTAAAGCATCAGAATCACAGATTCCCGTAGCGTGTAAGCGGTTTAAAAGAATGACAAACCATTAACTGCCAAATCAAAGCAGCAAACATAAATCCACACAGCTGACAGGAGACAAAGTTGCATTTTGAAGAGTAATTAAATCACTTTGGAATATTTTCCTTGGAACTTTGGTCCAGAACAACGTGTGGGTGTGAGGGTGAGAGTGTGGATTTGTAAGAGAGAGAGAGAAAAGAGACAAAGAGAGAAAGAGAACATGTGTCTCACACAGAAGAGAAATTCTAACTATCCAAAATGCGCTGACAAGCGTTGGTCAAACACACTTTTGAATTCAGAGTTCAGCTAGCCACATCACATTTACCCTCTGAAAGCTTTTCAGTTTGCCCATGTCTAGGGTTACCATACGTCCTCTTTTTCCCGGACATGTCCGGCTTTTCGGCACTCAAACCCCCATCCGGGGGGAATTGCCAAAAAAGCCAAACAAGTCCGGGAAAATGGCGGCTCTGCTCCTCCCCTGACTCTTCGGCTCTGTTTAAGAGCCGGGCTGCCCGAGCGCTACCGGCTTCGGGCAGCCCCCATGCCTCCAGACCCTGCGCCGCCGGAGCCCGG
>NC_048315.1:4020710-4031364 GCF_013100865.1 Trachemys scripta elegans | reverse complement strand
GGCTCCAGCTGCGCTGGGGAAGCGCCGGCCGGGGGCGCAGGGTCTGGGGGCTGCCCGGCAAACCGTGAAGCCGGTAGCGCTCAGGCAGTCCTTTCCGCGTGGCTGGGAGTGGGAGGGAGGAGGGGGCGGAGTTAGGATGGGGGAGGGGCGGGTGGGGAAATGGGCGGGGCCAGGGCCGGTGGAGGGTCCTCTTTTTTTATTTGCTAGATATGGTAACCCTACCCATGTCTTTAGATTTCACATCAAAACTTTAGCAATGAGTAACAGATGAGTGTTATGCTGAAGCTGTCTTGATCTGGGGGGAAGGAGCTGTCCTGATCTGATCACACTAAAAAAATGCAGTATCTTCTGACTATATAGATTAAAACCATACCCCAGTTTCATGCTGAGGACTTTGCTGAAAAACAAGAATCCAAAGTACAGAATTTCACCCAGATGAAACGCAAAAGAAGTGAAACCCTACCCAAACAGGGCTAGCTAACCTTACCATCGTCTGCTTTACAACATTAAAAGCCTGTTCAAGAGGAAGCATCAAAATACTGAAATGCAGAAAATTCCTTGATTCTCTCATAACTGGTGTCTGCTAACAATGAAACACTTTGCGGGAGCTCTCTCAGTACTACAGGTGGTAACATTAGATATCTGTCTCAAGTGTTTAAAATAAGAGAGAAAATCTGCTGAATTTCGCATTAAAATTGCTCACCTTAGGGCTATAGTTTAAAAGTCACGACCCAAAGGCAATACAAAATGTACGCCAGCTTTCATCCCAAATGCCACAGAAGCCATAGTATCAGGGGGTAGCCGTGTTAGTCTGTATCTACAAAAACAACAAAGAGTCTGGTGGCACCTTATCTGTTAGTCTTTAAGGTGCCACCAGACTCTTTGTTGTTTTTACAGAAGCCATAGGTTCCATTACAAGACTTGATTGTGGGTAACAGTAGTTAAAGATCCATTATTTCTTACCAGTTATGGACCGGAGAGCATGCTTATTATTTCATCATAGATGGAGTATGGGTGGCTTTTAGATTGGGCCCTATATTCTCTGATAGTCTATTGGAGGCAAAAAACGCAGCGCCAGCATGTAGGCAAGATATTTAAGGTAGAGTTTTGCCTCTGGGTAGAAGAACTAAAGCAGCATATGGCTGGATATAGGGTGAAATCCTGGCCCCATTAAAGTCAGTATGGATTTTTGCTATTGATTTCAGTGGGACCCAGATTTCATCCATAGGGCCTTATCCTGCAACCAAATCCATACCGGTGGACACTTGATAGGATTTAATTGCAGGAATAATTGCATGGGAATAAACTGTGATAAACCAATGCAATGTCACTATATGGGTTTATAAAAACTGTACTCAGAAGTAATTCAGAAAAACAGCAACAACAAACACAGGGATTAGAAAATGTTTTGGCTCTGTTGCTGTCCTCCTGATGTGGAAATACTAAATAACTTTTCCATGGTCAAAACGTCGCCAATCTCAATTTAATGTTCACTGTTGTGTTGGCTATAGAACTATGTAGAAGAGAAAAATTTCACATTTTGTATTTTTTCAGTAAAGTTAAACTCTTCCTCAAATAAATATTCACATTGGTCCCTTAACAGGCTATTTCTGATGTGGAAGCAGAGAAAAGAACTGACAGAAGGGAGCACATATACTAAAAGAGTGAGAACTCAGTTTTTCTCCGACACTGAGGAGAGTTCTGTTCCAATTACTTATGATTTCTTTTTAAATAATAAAGTTGAGATGTTGAGATCTAAAAACAGAAAACCAAACAAAATCACCAACTTTGCATTTTAAAAAAAATGTGTTTTGTCATCTCCACATCTGGATTAAAATGTCACAATAAAAAACAGTACATAGGCATCTTTTGGCTGCCTTCATACATCACCCATTTCTCAGTTTCGGAATCACTGAGTAACAAAGCAACAACAACAACAATCTGCTGGTGCTGCTACCACCATGTCATTCACTGGGATGTCCTCATGCCATGAAAGGACCAGTATTTTAAAATGTACATCTCCAAGATCCAAAAATTTTACAGCCGCTCTGCCCCCCACCAAAAATACCAAGTCAGACAGCAGCTGAGAGCAACTGTGTGTGTGTGTGACTTTGAAACTCAAAAGCTGCTTAAAAGATTTATGAAATCTTTTGTTAAAGACAAATCCTACATCTGGACTGACCGCTTGCTCCCCTGATCTCGGCCAGATGTGATTTCAAATGACAAAGTTATAAGCCTCTGAAAATCATGGTTTATACTGAAAACAGTTCTATTTTTCATAACTGTATAAACCTTGATTTAACTATTGTTTATAAAACTCCACCCTTTGTCTTGACACTGGAATCTGTCTCTACCACACGTGACTGCTAACTTGCGCATGACTGCTCACGCACACACAGCTGGGCACTCACTGGCTTGTTATGAGAGGGTGGCTCACTATTGCCAGGCTTTGCACACCAGTTGTCTTACGAATCCTGAATTGTTGCATCCGTTTGTTATTGTAGGATTTCTCATATGATGGATGGCCTTCTTGCACAGATGATGTTCTTGTTTTTTTAATTTGCTTTGGGAAGAAGGAAGAAAAAACCGACGGAAGTAGTGAAAAGATATTTGTTGTAAAAGATGTTGTGGAGAGACATTTGCAAATGTGTAAGAGAAGTAGGTCACATTTCTTATCTACTGACCTCAACAGTGAGCCTCTATTAATATGCCACGAATGGTGTCCCTAAAGCACAGCATGCATGTTCCGGAGTTAGTGGCAGATTACTATTAGCCTTATTTTATCACTCTGGTCATGACAAAGAACAAGAAAAAAAAAAAATAATAATGGAGATATCCCATCTCCTAGAACTGGAAGGGACCTTGAAAGGTCATCAAGTCCAGCTCCCTGCCTTCACTAGCAGGACCAAGTACTGATTTTGCCCCAGATTCCCAAGTGGCCCCCTCAAGGATTGAACTCACAACCCTGGGTTTAGCAGGCCAATGCTCAAACCACTGAGCTATCCCTCCCCCCTGAATGAGTTCCTTTCCCTCGCCTTAGGGCACACAAGTTTAAATTTCTTTTCTTTAAAACAGAAAAGATACTGTTTTCCTCTTGGCCACAGACCACATTAAGAGAGGCCCCTTTTTCATACTAACAGAAGGGAAAAATAAAACCCAGGCAAACAAGATCCAATCCTCAGGACCCTGTGTGCCCACTGGGAGCATCTTTAATAATGTTTCATTTCCGTATGTGTAAAGATTAAGCACTTCACTGAAGAGATTCCTCCTCGCGCAGCACCCACAACTCAACATTCAGATGACACCACATCAATTGTCATTAAACACTTGCAGATGTTCCATTAGAACTAAGAGTTGCTGTTTAAGTTCTTGTTTTTTAATTGAACACAGGTTAAGCCGGTGCAACCCCCATGGAAAAATCTGGGTAAAGTTCAAGCAGACACATAAATATGGAGTAAGGTGATCAGTAAACAAGTGGCAAAGCATGTAAAATTTACACCTCTTTCTTTAGCATCCAGTGGACATGCAAAATAAGTGCAACTTGCAATCCAACAATGCAAGAAAGGGGGGTGAGGTGTAGCAGGAAAAGCAAGTAAGGCGAGGGGAAGATAAGGGACACCCTCCCACCCAAAACACATTCATTTACACCCTCATTAGTTGTTTTTCCCACTACACACCCACTTCTTTCTACCCTTCAGCACCTAAGCTACATATTAAAGGATGAGGTGTATACATTTACTCAATGGCATTCATGACCAACATTCTAAGAGGAACAACATAGGTGGTGTACGAAGATACATCCTGCTGTGATGCCACACCTCACAGTCACCATCCTAGCTCCCTCTCCAGAAAGAACCCCTGACCCTCAGCCACTTCCTGCCTGCTAACACACCATGGTCCTTGCCATACCAGACTTCCTGCTGCTCCACCTAAAGAGGTGAGACTCTTGATATGAAGGACGGGCTGATGAAGGTGGAGTAGTTGGGAGGATGTTGTCCAGTCATGAGTGCACACTTACAGATGTACCTGTGTGGGAAACATTTACATTACTGGAAGCTCTTAATGCCTTGTATGACAGTGGGAAATTAAGGCTGTTTGTAAACCAACCCTCCAAAACTCAGCAGCTGTTTATGCAAACAGATAACAGAGTGATGTTAAACCAAAACCCCTAAATAAAAACAAAGACACAGACCAACATCTCTCTCCTATGTTCCACTGAGCAGCTCCAATCATTATCAGAAGGCAAATCAATTAGCAACAGCTGCCAACAGCTATCCAAAACCAGGCCTGAACAGCTTAACTGGAGGATAGCTATTAAAATCACACAAAGCACATAATGGTTTTATTCTTGAGCAAACCCACAATATCACATTCCATGGCTCAGAATGAGGCGTAATGCCATCCTTAATCAAAAGGTCTTCCGATGTCCAGACGTTTGCTGATTTCCATTGCACCCTTACATCTCCTGCTTGAAAGACAATGATTGCTATATATTGACGTTATTCAAATTCAGTTTGTTGCTGCAAGTACCACCAATTGTTATATCCTTGGTAACCACAGCATTAGCATTATCAAATTATTGTGGTAGTAAAAGAAGAGTGCCTGGTATCCTAGATACCGATCATGCCACTTCTACCAATAATACAAGGTTGAGATTATGTCTTGATTTTGGGGCTGTAGGAATTCTAGTGCTGGGCGGAGTGAGGTTTGCAATATTTATTAATGATGCGTCAGGAATTTATGGTGGGAGGAGCAATCTCTTCTGTGCACTCAAATTTTTTTTAAGATGAGAGAAAATTCATTCACTGTCAAATATTTCAGCCATATTGTTCAGCTTTGTTTATTTGGGGGTGGGGGTGTAAAGGGTTAGATAATGCATGTGCCACTACGTAACATCTCTACAAGACCTACTGGTATTATTCCAATTATCCCAAGGACAGGCAGCAACGGCTACTGTCGAGAAAAAAGAACCCAAAGCAATTTCTGGGTTCTGTTTAGAATGTTGCCAGATGCACCCTAAGTAATTAGGGTGATGGCTGCTATAGAATAACCTTAGCGACATGGGGTGGAATATTCACCTAGTCATAATTAAAGTGGCTTGTTCCATTTACAGTTAATCCAGAAGTTTCACATAAGAACATAACTGATTTCAGAGGATTATAAATGTTACAGCTGGCAGCTGTAGGACTTCCTTAATTTGATGAAAGGAAGGATGGCCCAATGCATAGGGCGCTAGCATAGAACTTGGGAGATGCAAATTCAAGTCCCTGCTCCACTTCAAACTTTCCATGTAACCTTGGGCAACTAACTTGTCTCTCTGTGACTCAGTTCCCTATCTATAAAATGAGATAATGCTACTTCCCCACCAGGGTGTTGTGATAACATTAACATTTTGTGAGGATTAAAGATTGTGTAGATGCTCTGTTACAGGGGTTGGATAAGTACCCAAGACAGATCATTTGTTTAAATTTATAAGCGGTAAACATCCAGAACCATCAGTGTGTTGCACAGTCATTACCAACCACCCAACTTGGATGGATCAAAACACACACATTTAGCCCCATTTCTTTTCCTTAAGAACTGTCCATTCTATGCAACAGCCTGTCCTATGTGAGATCAGTCATATTGTCTGGCATACTGCACAAGTACTATTTTATCCTTACAATCGTTATTTATTATTATTTTATGGCACCAACAAATACACTAAGCTCTTTACAGAAAATACAAAACAGAAAAACAAACTCACCACTGGTTGCCACCCCTTTGGATTTTCATGTTTCTTTTGTACTTAAAAATCCAAAAAACAAAACCCCTTCAGCATTTTCCTTCCTTTAAAAAGAAAATTTTGCATCTTCTGTATCTCTGCCAAGCTCACTACAAGGCACAAGATTCTTCCAGCTAGCACATTCTAATTCCATATGTATATAGGTCTAAACGAACACTGTTGGTTAATAGTCAACATGGATAGTGCTGGTGAACACATCGGCTTCAGTACACATACCAAACAAGGTCTGATCCTGATCTCATTTAAATGTAAGAGTAAGACAGAACTTCGCACTGATCTTTTGAAATGTTTTAAAAAACTTGTTTTACCACTGAGCAATGATCAAAATGTAATGATAATTACTCTGCACGTTTACATGGGCCCATCTCTGTAGCAATACTAGTACTGGTATAATGAGTCCACCCTGGGTGTTCAGAAAGGACCCCAGATATCTCTCTAACGAACACAAAACCAGGACCCTAGCTGTTCTATTATTTGTTGTGAGCAACTGTGCTACAGGCTTTACAGAACAAGACATAGTCTCTGCCCCGAAGACCTTACAATCGTGGCAGTTGAGTCAACTACTCAGAGAGGATAGACTCAGGTCTAAGGCACTAGACTGCGACTCCGAGGGTCCAGGTTCAATTCCCAGTTCTGCCACACATACCCTATATTACCTTCACCAAGTCACAATCTCTCTGCGCCTCTGTTCCACATTTGTAAAATTATCTTTGTCTGCCAAGCCTAGACCCCTCTCTGGGGCAGTTGTCTCATTCTGCATGTTCGTACAGCCTCTAGCACAATGGGTCCTTATCTCTGTTGGGGCATCCAGATGCCATGGGACTATACATTTTCTAACAAAATTAGGGCCTGCAAGGTGCTGCACACATGCTAAGTGCCCTCAGCTCCCACTGGTGTAGAATCGGGCCCCTGTAATAAATGGTACTTATAAGAAAAACAGAAAGTTTGTGCATTTCTGGATGAGTCACATCATTAAACCTACTATTTAAAAACCCGCCTATTAGACCAGGAAACTTTTAACCATCTGAACTAGAGGTTATAAATCTGCTGTTTAGAAATTTTATATCCTGTCATAATTGCCCTTATAACTTACAAGTACGTTCTCCGTTAGCCATAGATTAAACTTTCTCCAAAGCTACATCACATCTGTTTAGTTTTGAAAATACACAGCACAAGCTTCAATTACTTCACATGCCACACAAAGACAAGCCAGAATAGCTCAGGGTTTCTTGGGGTAAGATTTTCATATCCAGTAATCTTTTTATTTAATGTTTTCTCACAATCTAAGAGATGGGAGGGCAAGTCAATGCCACCTCCCACTTTTACAGCTCCCCCACAATCTAAATATATTAAAGGGGAATTGTTGTTGTGTTTTTAAAGAAAATATGCCAGATGTAATTCCCACCAGCTAAAAATTCTCAGTTTTCTGTAGGGAAATGCCAGCTACTAATTGGAACCATCTTCCTCTCATGCACCAATAGGAAGAGGAGCTGCAAACTGCCTGGAAAAGCTGATGCTAGAGATAACTTTTCAAAAATTGGAATGGGAATTGGAACTTCAGTTTCTCTAAAGGATGAAGCTGCCCTCCCACTCCATCTTGTTAAAGAAGGCCGTGATCCTGCACACACACACACACGCTTAGTTTTATGCACAAGTAGCTCCCCTGACTTCAACATGCAAGAAATGAGGACTTCAATGGGACTACCCAGGTCATCACGTTAAGCCTGTTGTCTATCCATTTGCTGGATCAGGACCTTAGTGACAAGTTCGACAGCAGATGAGCGCACTTCAGAATTCTAGGTCCCAACACGCATAAAATTATATTTGGGAAGAGGGCATCAGACTTGCAACCCAGACTCCACCGGACTGTCTCTTTACAATGAAGCTTTCACCTAAAGAATTCCAGCCAGTGTGGAATTCAATGACCCTTGGCGGAGATAGAAGAGGTCTGTCTGGTTGCATGGTGACAGAGGGCTTCTGAATCCAAACACTGAACTTCAACCTTGGAGACAAACACCTTTAAGAGGTTTGAAATCTGGATTGGATGCCTTGCAGCTCAGGCCAATCTGGAATTTATAGGTAAGAATTTTAATCAAAGCCCAGCTGGAAGTCTTCAATCGGGAAACCGCTCCCATTCCAAAGTGCACAAAATTATTTTTTTCTTCTGTAAAGAGTAAACAACCACTGTTGTAGAGGAGCCTCTCATCACAGGGCACAGAAGTAACCATCACTTTCAGATACTCAGGTGTAGTTATATTCTAAAAAGATGCCTAAAAACGACACTGCAGGGCTCCTTATTCATTTGCTTTCAATGGCTTTCAGAGCATATTATTTTTAGCTTTGTAAAGAGCAAATTTTCTTATCTGCCAGTGCTGCATACTCAAACCAGAATCTTCAAATCCAGTCTTGGCCATTCTGCCTCTCACAAACTCCAGCCTCTGGGTCTGTCAGTGTTTTATTGTCTGATCGTTGTCTGTCTTTTAGATTAAACTACTCGGGATATGGACTGTCTGCATCTTGGACAGCATCAAGTATTTCATCCACACTTAAATAAACAGTGGTAATTAATAGCGCCATTTGAATCCAGCTGATGTTTTTGTTGATAATTCATAATGCAGGCTAGAATCCCGCTCACATCCCTGGAGCTGAATTGGCTCTGTAAAACTAACAATAACCAAGGGCCCAGTCCTGCAATCAGATCCTTTAAACCTGCATAGAACCCCAGTGAAGTTAATTTACCCCATCTAGGTGCCACTGTTTGCCAATGTGCCTCAAATTCCAGGTCTGGGGCTTGGATTTTTAATACTAAATTATATCTGCTCACTTCACTGGCAAACACAGCCAGGAACTAAGATGTTTATCAAGAAAATACCATTTTTATATAATGACTTTTCTAACTCCAAACACCCACACCATAATTCCTCCCTTTCCCCTTTCCACACCACTTATGGAAAGTTTACTTTTTGCTTATATATGAAAAACATACACATTCGGTGCAAGCAAAGATTCTGTCCCACTCCCCTAATGAAGGGCAAGCAAAGATTCTGTCCCACTCCCCTAATGAAGGGCAGTGGATTTTATTTTTTCACATATATGCAATTTGATAAAACATTATTTACACATCCCTCCTAGATATGGCTTATAAATTGACATCTGATTTAAACACAGCAAAATCAGCAGTAGGCCTTGATATTAAAAAACATAAAAACATTCCTTTTTTTACACACCATCTAACCTTGACTTATTTCTTCTAGAAGGATCATAAAAGCCAACACAAACCAACAACCGCCAGTACTTTGAAACTGTGAAATATTATACACATGCATTAGTAATTCCCACCTATCAGTGACTTATCCAAGGCCTTCTCTACACAGAAACATGCACCAATTTACTTTAACCAGTGCAATCCCTCATGTGGACATTCTTATTTCAGGTTAGCTGAGACCTGTTTCTAATCAACTTCAGCTAAGGCCAAATAAGTCTGGTTTAAACTAAACCAAGAGTACCCACATAGCCTCTGACATCAGTTTAGCTAAATCAGGTTGAAATCATATCTTAAAATGGTGATGACTGTGTATAGACAAGCCCAGAGTCTGAAGAGCAACCCTGTGCCAAAGTGATGGGCAATTTTAAATATTGTCTAACCTTACAACTAACTCATTCAGATGATTACTCTAGGGTTACGACTATGAGCGTGTCAACCAGTTTTACTGACTAGACGTTTAGAACAATTTGTCTGCAGCCACAAATTCGAACCCTACAAACTGGGAGTTTAGTAAATATTATTTTACACTTCAGATGTGTCTCTCACCCACTAAATGCTGTGGGATGTTCTACTGACCATACTGAAATCGTATGCTATGTTTTTCAGCGCAGTGATTTTCCAGCATTAAGACGGTAGGGATGCAAAACATTAACTGCGGTTTTATACGCGAGTTCCATTTTCCTTTAACAAGAGGGGCTTTTGAGGGATGCAGCACTGCATCCCCACGTCACCCCTGTGGCATTGAAATCACTCCATCACCCTACCCTCCTCCTGCCACGTCCATGTACAAAGGGAAACAAAGAAAGGATCCCTTCCTGAAATCCCACATAGATAGATGTGAACCTTCTACATCCCTAAGTTTAAAGCATCCCATAGACCATTATGGTGGTGTCACATTTGCAACTGTCCCGAAAGCAGATGCAGCCAAAACTAGGAGGGAGCTTTGTCCAAGTGCCCAGCCCCCCAGCCGTTCCCCCAAGCGGCCCATCCACATCTGGAGTAAACCAGGAAGGACAGAGACTTCTCTTCTCCCCCACCAGCTCTCCCAACAGCCAGCTGCACCCCCGGGCATGCCAGGGTCCAGGGCCGGCTCCCAGCTCCCATGCAGGGGGTTGCCCGGACTGCACCCCTGGGAAGGGGACAGGACAGGGCACCTGCTCGCAGGATGCTGCAGCCCCACCTGGACGGGGCTCTGCGGGTCCCCCAGCCGCGGCGACCGGGCCAGGCTCCGCACAACGGGGACCCCAGAGAGCGGCTGCTGCCGGGCCAAGGGGCAGGAGGAGCCGCGGGGGTCCCCTCAGAGCAGCACGAGCCCCACAGAGACCCGGCTCCCGACAGAGCTCGGGCCGCTGCCCCCGCTGGGAGCCGGTTGCTCGCTCCCCCGGGGCTGCTCCCCGACAGGCGGCGTCAGCCCCGGCTCCCCTCGCCCCCAACCCCCTTCCCCTGGCAGCCGGCAGCCGCCCCCCTCTTCTTCCTCGGGGTCCCTGGGCCTCTGCGCCTCCCCCCCCCGCCAGTGCTCGGTCTCCCCTCACGGCCCTCCACCCGGTCCCCCCCTCCTCTGGGCCCCCTGCCCGGCCGGGCCCCCCTCGCCGCCACCCTCCCTC